>NW_010254474.1:0-25477 GCF_000690775.1 Eurypyga helias
CTCCAGCTGGATTTAGCTCCAAATTGATGAGCACAAGTGAGCCAGTCTCACAAATTAGTTCCCCCTGCCAGCATTTTGAAGTCTTTGAAGAAATACCCTTTGCATTGACGTGAAGGCTTTGAAGAAAGCCACCCTTAGCAAGGTGATGTCTCTGAAGTGATGTAAATCATACATTAATAATTACGTGAAAGTTTTCATTTTATTGTAAACTTACTGTTTTAATAAGTCTGTTACCTACTTGAATCTAGAATTTTTGAAAGGATCAAGATCTGTCATTAACTGGGAAAAGTTCACATACATATTTGTGGCTGAAATAGTTCCTCATGGCATTATATTTGATAATAGATGTTCTACGTTAATAAAATGTAGAACTGATCAATACAAGAGGTAGTACTGTGTTAGCAGAAAAGTCCACATTGAAAACTGTGTATTTCTTGTACTGATGATCTAAAAGCTATTGGGTATGGGCATTCTTTTTTCTTGGTATTATGGTAGTATCTGGTGATATAGGGGAGCAGTTTCTTTGATCTTTATGAACGTATACCGTAAGACGTATCTTGTTCTGAAAGACTCTCACAGAATAGACAAAAGAAGGCACAGTTTTCATAAATCTTAACCCGAATTGCAGAATTCCCATGGCTCTCTCATGGAATGAGTGACTAAGAAACAGGATTGAACAGTGGGCTGGAAATCTTTGTAGACATTCATTGGGTGTATTGGAAAAAGGAATATTTCCTTGTGTACGCCCAGTATTCCAATCACCTGCTGAGAATAGTCATGGTACTTGATCAGCAGAATGGAGCAGTACTTGTTAAATAAATATGAGAACTAAAAATGTTATATTTTTACAAAAGAACAGTGTATCAGTTCTTCCATAGTGCCTGTGGACAGATGGATCGTTCTTCTTACCTTTAAAGGTTGAAATTAAAAGATTTTTAACTTTAGCCTGAGACAAATTTTTGCCTCCCAGTTGAGCATTTTTTCCCCTAGGTTAAAGACCAGTTACCATTAGGGTTTTTTTTTTAATAATCCGATCCCATTACATTAACGCTGTCTTTGGTAAAAGAAAAACAGGTTATTTTAGTAACTGAACTCTTTTTGTTTTGTTATCTAGTCAGTGTAGATTATTTTCTGTATGTATAGGTATCACTTTCGTAGTCATGCTATAACTCTAACATCAGTATTCTCCTGGAATTATTTTATGAATATTTTGTTTTTGTGCAAGATGAACAATGTTACCATTTTTATTTGATAACTTGAATTTTACTGCTAGGATGACTATTTTCATAGCTACATTAATTGTGTATATTGTTTATTGGGACTGTATCTGAGTAAACAACGCGAAACTCTGTAAGTCCTGAAAGCTAAGATTTGCCTTTTTTGTGTGTCTTTTTAAAATAAGCTCTTACGTGGCCCTTAACACTTTTGTAAAGTTATCCTAACTTTCAGGAATTATTGGAATATTTACTATGCTTCTGGTTATTCCAATGTTCTGAAATGCACATAGGAAAACTCAAAGGGAAAATTATTTTGTAACGGAAATTCTGATCCTGTTCCTTAGAGAGAAGCTAGCAGGTGTGCTTAACAGGGTGTAAGATTTTCTGCATCGAATCACCTGTGCCCAATTCAATTAAAGCTTCATCTTTAAATTTGTAAATAGGAGATCCTACTACATTTACCTGACATACCACTTAATATTCTGCCAGCATGTGTGTTTATGTATATATTTGTACATTTTGCTTTAAAAAATTACCCAGCTCTCTGTTTGAAACCTTTGCACTCACTCTTGTTGGACCATTCTTAATTTTGTCCTTAAGTGTATTTTTTAAAGACTTTCAGTTATCATGATTTTCTATTTGTTTTAATTTTTAAAGAAGATTTATGACATTCCTTTGCAAATCTATCAATTTGTCAGATAAAGGTTAAAAATTAGATACATTTTATTCATGTTAAAGTCACACCCAGCTTATTTAAAGGCAGCTTTGACTTAGAGTTGCAAGCCTGAGGATATTGATTTGAATTATGCATGACTGTCTGGTATGCAGTTCCATTAGCCTGCTGGATGGATAATGTAAACATGTTCAGAATTTTAAGTATCCTATATGAGCGGCAGGTTAAAAATAGAGCTGATAAGAGCATGTGTATCTGAAAAATCCAAATCTTGGAGAATGATACTACAAAAGGTTCATCTCTTCAAGAGGCTGACTTCAGGTGTGATTTTCTTTCCTTCGAAAATGCTCAGCCCGAACAAATACAGCTTATGTATGTGACTTGAACAGGTGACATGATTGCTGCTGTTTCCTGCAAAGAGTTGACATCTGTACCAGCAAACACGTAACCGAAAGGTCAGGGCCAACTCTGCATCTTTTGGCAAGAAAGGGGTAGCGTCTGTTCTTGTTTAAATTGGTCAAAATTAACACTAGTAATGGGACTCACTTCTTTGTATCTTCAATGAATCTTGTTTGGAATGTGGTTTGATTTTGTTCAAACTTTGTGTGGTTTCCAGTATCTCACAGTTCCTGTTTTTTGTTTTGTCTGATCTCTTTGGTTATCCCTGTATTTTAGCCATCTTTAGATTCGTAGTATGTGTAATGACTTCCGAGACTTTGTTTTTAAACCCTCAGTATTGCATTAATAAGATATAAACCAGATAGTATCTTTGTAGAATTTTGTTCAAGTTCCTGAGAATTTTAACAGAAAAAAAGACAATTCTGAAATGGAAATTACAATGCCAACAATGCTCTGTTGCCTTTTATTCAGATTTGTTATACTTCAAAGTGTCTGTTGCTCGTGTAGAATTTGTGGCAATTTTAATTGAGTGAAAATAAAAAAAATCTATTGCACTTATTTTCAAGATCTGATGGATGAAAAACAGAAAACTAGTCTTAATTTTGCATCAATTTGTAAATACATTCTCAAAATTATTTTGCTTGGAGTGCTTCATATTTGGCTATGTTAATTCTGCACATAATACCAGATTGGAACTATTTTTAGATTATGCAACTAACGAGATAAAATTATGTATTTTCTCTGAACTTTACCATGTCCATTTGCTTACATGTTAGCATAGAAATAATCACATGAAAATTTGTAAGTGTATGACTTCAGCTCTTCTGAAGATGAAGTGGGTTGTATTGCTCGGATAACTTTTTTCTTTTCCTGACAAATCTTGGATCATGAATTATATGTCCACGCAAAATTTGGCCAATAGGCAACTCTTGAGTAGGTCTGGTAAAATTTGAAGAGAGATTTTGAGTTGATGGTCATTTTCTCTTCTATCTTTGGAATAATTTATCTACTAAGAGACTAGTGCCTAATGTTCTGCTTCAGAGAAACTCATCCTGTATGATAATGCCTGTTATCTTTGACTGTTTTTGGAGCAAAATTCCTTTTCCTGGCAATGAGAACCACTGCTTTGATTCATCTGCTTTTTTTCTGGTGCCATTTCCTTGCTGTTACCAAGAAGGCGCTTTAACAGAAGAAAATCTGTGGAAATAAAAACATTAGTTGTCATTAGTTTTGAAGGCAGTCTGTTGGCCTCGGAGGTCTAGGCAGCAACAGTGGCCATTTCCAGACAACTCTGAGATTCTGTGAAAGAAGAACTCACAAATCCTTTTTATGAAGGATGGTAACAGTGATACTTATGTCTTGAAAAATACTAGTTTGCACTTCTTTTTCTGCCTAGAGGAGTGAGGCATCTCTTGTGTGCTTTTTTGCACAGGGCAGATAATCTAGTAGAGTGTTATACAGAGGACATATGTGTATATATATATACATAGCATGTGTGAAGGTGAATGTGATGATGGGATACAACCATTGTCTAAAATCTCCACTGCTCCAGATGCTGATATTTTTGTGAGTGGTTCCAACATTAAACTACATAACTAGTAATATTTTGATAATGCAGATGACTTACTATGAATACCACAATATAGCAGTCAATTTTGAGTTCCTTTTCATTGTTCTCTAGCTTTCTGTTACTTATACATTTGGGGGCCTGGGGGTGGGGTGGAGAGAAGTATCATAACCTGAAACAGTTCAGAGTTAAATTTAGAAGTTAAGAAATGCATTTTATGAAATACATGCAAATGTCAGTCTAACCTACAGTAACATTATTAGAAAAATGAAACCACTTAACGTGTCTTTAGTTTATATGTGCTTGTAGAAAACTTACCAGAATGATAGTCATTTGATAATGTTAATGGTTATCCATGGTAACTCGAAAGATACTTTGGAACTCCAAGGGATAGAATACGGGTAAGAGTATAGTTTTTATGCTTCATTGTCTCTGGCTCAGATACTATGCCTCAAAATATCTGTATTTTAAAGGAAAGCTGAGCTTGTGGATATGAACAAGTCAGGTTTTGTCAAGTGTTTTGCTGTAATACTTAGGGAAGTATAGTTAACTGAGGAAAGAGGACAAGAAGAGCATTTGCCTATCCATTCTTCTCTGTTTCTTTAGGTCTTAGTTGGTTTTGTGACACTGATTTGTGTAGTTGGTGTCTTTGCGTAGATTAAATGGAGTGAAAGTTGTGAAACAGTTCTGAATGAATCTATATCAAGTTCATGTTACAATAATTAATTCTTCCTTATGGTTATTCCTCTTTACTTCTCACACATTATTAGAACATAATATGAATACCTTATGTTAGTATCAGCACTTGTTTTTTGAATCCTGCATAAATCTTGCTGTCTGAGTGGGAGAGACTCTTGTTTTTAAGAAGAGGTCAGAATCTAGAAACATAATGGGAAAATCAGTTTACTGCCCTCTTCTTCACTGATTAGTACAAATTATTTCCAGCTTGTTGGAATGCAATTTGCATTTGAAAATGCCCATAATAAATTGGTATGAAGAGGCCTAACAATTTCCTTTTCAGGGAGTTTTATTTACTCCAGTTTATGTGTAATCTCGGTGTTGCATACAGTGTTTCTGCAACTCCTTTCTAAAATGCTTGCTGAAATCTACTGCGTTTTACACCTTCAGTGGATACAATGATCTGGAAACACATAAACTCTGTCAGCTCAAAATAAATAGCAAACTTGGAATGATTCTGTGTGCTCCCGTTTTCAGTTTAACAGTTTTAGGGTTGACCAGATTAAATAGTTTTATGTCTGCACCTTTTTTCATTTTGTTTTCCTTGAGAAAAAGTACTAGATTTTAGATAGATAGGAAAGTACCTACTTGTTTATTTCACTACAAATGTTAGTGTATGGCATACCTCACTTATTTTTGGGAGGAGGACAGGGACGGGGAAGAGGGACACTTCAAGAGGTTAGATATTCATCCTGTATAGATGGCTCAGATTCCTACTGTGTCAGTTTTCTGGTGTTTGATAAGGCACACAAAGCAGTTGTGGGAGAAAGCATATCACTTGTATCCATGGTAACTCGAAAGATACTTTGGAACTCAAAGGGATAGAATAAGCCAGAGTAATAGGTCTCATTATAAGGGCAAAATACATAAAAGGTTCAGGCATATGCTTCTAATTAGGTGCCAAAAATAGCTAGGATCAGAGATGATGCAATGGAACAATAATTTTTAGTGTTAGAAATGGGCAACATTTGAAATCTTAAAGATGTGCTCCACTGAAAGGCTTTTATCTTACCATCTTATGGGTATTTGGGCCATGAATACTAATAAATTTGCTATGTTTTCTTAATCATGCTTAGGACATGAGAGCGCACACTGATACAAGCTAGTGCAAGTCTCATATGACTGCAAGTTTCCGAAGTTCCACAGTGATGTTAATTCTCCTGGCTGTGAGGCATTCTTATGAATAGCATGGGCAAAGCCTTCCTTTATGTTTTACAGGTACACTGCTGGAAAAATAAATGTAGTGAGTGCTTCTAGGTAGGGATGATAAAAAGAAAAAGGGATTGAAAATGTAGATTAGTTTGAGATCAAAGATACAGTTTTTTTCAGAATAACTCAATTTTAAAATAGGGAGGTAAGCAGTGAGGGAAATATGTGAAAATGTAGTAAGAAACTTGAATGGATGCATTAGAATTGAATCCTGGAGAAGGAAAATAGAACAATGCATGAAGTACAAGGTATAGGATAGTGAATAACCATTTTAATAGAAATATTTTAATACAGTGAATAATTTCAAAGTTTTCTATTTGAACAGCAGTGTTTGTAAGGAATCCATCTTGTATTGCAGTGCAATTCTCCACATTATTTCCTCTGTTGCTATAGAAACTAATTCTAGTGCAGCTGTGATCGCTTATCAAAATTCTAATGTTTCAATACCCATTTCTTATTTTGAGTTATTTAAATAGCCTTGTCTTACTTTGAATCAAACTGCACATATCATCACTGCTGAGTTGTTGACTGGTCAAAATGTTAATGCAAAGTGATAGCAAATGCTGGTGTTTTGTGTGGTGGGTTTTTTTTTTTTCTTTCTGCCATCTAAGCTATCATACTTACTGTTAAAGTTTGAATAACGAGCAAATTAAGGGTTTTTCACTTGATAAATTATAAAGATCAATATTTGCTGTTTAACATCAGCATTTTGTAATAGACATTACTTCCTCAATGTAATCTTAATTATATTTAATATTTCATAAACCTTAAATTGTTCCTGTTACTGATACATTGACATCAGGTCTGTTTATGTATGTATGTGTGTTTACATATATGTGTTTATCCGTGCATGTGCAAACTCTTGTTAGGATGTTTTTAACTTAAGTCTGTATTTTGCCTTTGAAATGTAATTTTATCAAAGTAAAAATTTCAGTGATACTACGTTGCCCCAAACTAGTCATCCACAAGATACACTGCAGCAGAACGTCACCAGTCAACAAAGTATTCTGGATCTCTTTTGCTTCTTGTATTACTTGTTTCTTTAGGGTCGGATTTGGGTTGGATTTTGGTTGTGGTCGTGGGTTTTTTTAGTTTTTTTTTTCTTTGGTTTAAACAGTGAAAGTCTTACGCTGGTAGGTATGTATTTAATGTAGGATGCAACAGTGTAACTCGTATGTGCAAAGGAACTATTCTTGACTGTGACTTGTTGAACTACTGAATTATGGAAGTTTTGTAGATATTTGAGATAACTGTATTTGAGATCATTCCTAGCCTTGATTTTTATAGTATGGAATTGGTTTTTTTCAACACATATTGTAGAATCAGTGAGTAATAGGTTCAAAAGAACATGTGGAGGTCATCTCGTCAAATCTCCTGATTGAAACAGAGCTAACTTCAAAGTTAGACCAGGTTGCTGGGGGCCCTAACCAGGAGAACTTTTAAAACCTTCCAGGCTGTTGATTACACAGTCTCTGAGTAACCTCTTCCAGTCTATAGCCACTCAGATATTTTTTTTTTCCCCCTTATGTTTAATCAAAATTTCCTTTGCAACGTGTGTGTGTATCAGTTACACATTAGTTTTATATATAGCTTAAGCAAGTAGCTTATTAATAAAGGAGTTTAAACTGAATGCTGAGATTTGAAGAAAATTAGCGTCCTGGTTAATGAACCATGTTAAACATCATTCTGCTGAGTGTGTTTTCAACTGTCAAGACAATTGGCTGACACCAAATTATGAGAAAGGGTGGGATGGTACTAGGTTGGGAGATATGTTATATACTTTCTAATATTGTAGCAAAACTACTGAAATGTTCCAGTAGTACTTTTCAAGATAATCACTGACTTTCTAATCAGTGTACACTAATTTCATGTCGAGTGAAATAAATCATTTTCAATTTTAAAATTATCATACAAACATTTTGCAGCTGTAGCTGTCAGACTTTGATTACTAATTAACTGTTGTGTGTCACCTTTAAGTCTCTTACTCAACAAGCAGCATCAAACAGTAATTTCAAATTAGGTATATAAATTTTTGCTAGTATAAGAAAGGTGGAGGAGAAACATATTTTGATGGATACGCATGTTTTTGCTCTGTCACAAGGGCCAGTTAAGTTAAACAATTTTCCAGTTAGTGTTTTGGGAAGTTAAATTGGTTGAGAATTGTATGCTGCACTCTGATCCTTGATTGTTCAGTGCTGCTGTATCTTGAGGTGGATGACACGGAAGATCATTTCCTCTCCTACTGTTTGAGGACTGTAGCATCCTTCTCTAGACCTTATGAGCTCTCTGTATGCAATATGCAGCTTGGCCACTCTTCTCTCATCTTAAGTTCTTGCATAGCTCTTATGACTGGTGCTGTGGGATGAAAATCCCTTCACCAGCTGGACTGATACTTGTTTAGTCCTGTCAAAATGCAGAAAATTACCTTTTTTGTGAATTGTGTGACAGCGATGGAAACAAAACAACAACTTACATCACATGTAAGCCTAGTAAAGCAGCTCATCTGTGACAGTGGGAGGTCTCAGAAGCACCGCAAAGAAGTACAAGAATTTAGTTTTGAGTAATTGTGCTTCTTTATGCCTGGAGAAACTTGTTTGAGGTCTTGCTGGAGTGAGTGAAACAGACCGACATGCTCCCTGCTGCTTAATCCATGCCTTTTCTCTGAATTTGTAGCCCTCTTGCTGCGTGTGTGAAGGAAAGATACCTTGGTTTTAAAGCATATCCATTTCCTGTGATTTCAGAGTGAGCTTGTGTCTGTTTTGCCTTTCTTTTTCTGGACGGTTGCCCCCAAAAGTGGTACTAGTGCCATTATTCCTTAGCGTACTTTATACAGGGACTAATATCTGAAAGGTGTTAGAGGAACTCGAGCATGTATAGACAATTTTCTTCTATTGTTGACCTATTAGGTAATCCTGTAAACTGAAATCATCCGTGATTTTTCTGGGTTCTAGCTGCTCTGTATTTGGTAAAATTGAGATATGTTTCAAAGGCAAAAAAATCTGAATTTTCTAGAGTCCTTTTTACAAGAATACTCTAATATATTGCAGGAAATACATCCATTTTACTAAAGTAAGTCACTGAGCTAGCATCTCGAGGTAAGAAGGGGAAAAAAAATGCCTGTATAGGTTAAGGTCCTTTAGAACCTCAGGATATGAATAAATAATTATCATCATCTCCCCACTCAAAAGGAAAAATAATAATAAATATAAAATATAAAAATAAATGTTTATTCTGGGTAATGTTTTGCCTCTCCTGGAATGTAACTATCTGTGTCTCTAGGTAGAGCAGATTTTCACCTACAGATATGGATATTCCCACCCATCAGACATCACTGATTTCTTTTTTATCTCTTTTGCTTTGTTGACATTGCTTTTTTCTCAGATCTGAACCACTTTTTTTGCATGTCATGTGTTGTTTTATTTTCCCCATTCCTTCACCTTTCTTACTCTGTCATTTTAGCTTTGTTATTTTAGCTGTTTATAATTTTTCATTCCTGTTTGCATCTTGTCTGTTTTTTATTCCTCTTTGCTCTTTTTCTCATTTTCTACACAGATCTACTAAACTTCTCTCCGTTTATTTATTTCCTTTGTTCATTTACCAACAACCTATCACTTTTTTTCTGAATCATTGCACCTACTTTATCCTTCTGCCTTTTTTCCCCCTTTACTTTTTGTTTTACTCTAATACTGTATTTTTTTGGTTTTTTTCTTCCTTTTCTTCCACTACAAAGCTGATGATAATGGAAAATTCTGTGGGGGTATATCTCTTAAGAAGCTAGTGGCTTGGAGGTTTCCATGTTAGTGATGGTACACAATTCAGGTGAATGTTAGATTAATAATAATTTGCAAGATTTGAAGTAATAAAAATAAAATAAAAAAAACCCAAGAGAATCAGCTAGAATCAATTAGTCTTAAAAGACTTAGTGTCAGTTCTACACTTCATCGGAAGCTTTCTGTGACTATGAGCACTTCTGAGCTAGATTCATGGCAATCTTTATTACCTCTCATTTAAACCCGTCCTTTAGTTCTCCATCTGTAAAATGCCCAACAGTTTAACTTCTACTATTACAATACTGCTATTATTCACCATAATATATATTTCATTTTTATATACTAGCAGTCATGAGTTACCAAATTATCTTAAGTAGATGGGCAGAAAATTTAACTCATCCCCTACTGAAATGGTTCATGCAGGGTCATTGTAGTGCTGCTCTATGTTAGTGACTCACTCCAATGGAGTATCCTTTGCACTCAGAATTACTGTGAAGATAAGGCAGAGGAATCAAAGCAAGCTTTGTGTTCCTATTCTGGAAGCACTTTTTGATGGAAAATATCTTTCCTGGTTCATTTTCATCAGTTAGGGTAGTAATAAATAGACAGCTAAAATACTAGGGAACTTTACACACTGCGGTTTTGGGGTTTTTTGTTTGTTTGTTTTAAATTTACAAAATGCAGCTACCAAGGTGAAGCTGTTTTCAAGAAACCGTGAAGTTATGGCATTATAAGTTGCAGAAAGATTTCACACTAAAGGAAGTAGTTTTATCTCATTTGAAAATAAAAGTCTGGAAAGAAGAATGATGGAATTCTGGTAGCTAAAGAACACATTTAAGTGCAGGATATAGTGTTGAATGGATCTTGTTTGTATCATCAAATGAGTAATTATTGAGATCTTAAAGGGGGTTTCTGTATTGCTTAGACGAGTTTTCTTTTTTGGTCAAATAATGAACGTGCTTGAAATGAGAGGCAAAAATATTAAAATGCTCAAGAAAATGATACACATAACCCATTAATCTTGCTTTCTAATCACGCTTTCTTTCCTTGTTTGAGACCAAATGGAATGACAGCAGAAACATTACAGGAATATTAGCTGTGTTACAATACTTTACTGGGAATTGATTTTAGACCTCTCTGGGTTCTTTTTCACCTTTTCAGCACTTTATCCTGCTGCTGGACTCCTGTGCTAAATACTGCAGCCATAGTAGTATTGAACTGGACTGGTGTTTGAACTGTAATTTAAAGTGAAAATTGTACTCAAATGCAGTGTAGTAGTGACAGGAAAATACTGTCTAAGCCCACATCCAGCTGCTACAGACCAGAGGTACGGAGGGGATTCTACTATGCACACACTGGTCAGAAATGGGGGTTCTCGGGGTGGGATGTGGGGGGCGGGCGAGGGCTGAGGTGGTTTACAGTGAGTGGAGTTTTCAAAGCTTTTAGCTGTTAAGCGCTGAATTTCTGTTAAACATCTGTAAATGCTGATGTGGTAGCTGAATTTGGGTGTATTTTCACAGAGATGATAAAAGGCATTTCCTTGTGACCAAGACTCTCAATTTCAAAGCTGGTTGTCAGTCATGTTCAGCAAGCAGGACTTCTGGTGTGTTTTAAAAAGGCAGTAGGGAGGCAAGGAAGATTCTGTGTATTTAACTTATCTTTTTGGAAATGGTACTTTTCTGAAGTTTTTTATAACTTGGTAAAAATGAACAGTACCTATTCATTTATGAAATTAGCCAACATAGTGATCTGAAAAGTAGTGTAAAGGTAAGTTGGATGTTTGTAAAAACAAGAAAAGTGAAAACAGCGTCTAAATGGAACTGAAAATAAGTTTTACTACCTAAGAAGCTGAATGGACATACTTAGTACAAATGCTTTACTTAAGGAAATATAATTAGTAGAAAGGTTGGCAAACAGTTTTACAATTTTAACTTCTTAAAATATTACTGCATACAAAAAACTTTAGAGCTGGGTATAGGCTCGGGAAAGGAGAGTTTTTGAAGGCTCCTTTTAAAAGTGTGAAAGAAAAAAAATTGTTCTGGAAGGCTTGATTTGTGGATATTTACATCAATAAGAAATTAAACTATTGAAGCAAAGGTTTTAAACAGTATTTAGATACATTTTGGCTGTATCTAAATTCAAATTAATGGAAATACTGTTTAAGGAATCAAAAAATGATACTTAAATTGAAAGAAATTAATTCAAGTAATGCTAATGTATAATTTTCATTGAAAGATGACAAAAATATTTGGGAAGGAAACGAAAGAACAGTTTGTTCACTATAATGCTTTAATAATGTATTTGTAGTTTAAATGTTCTAATTTGGGCTAATTTTGGCAAGAGAAAGCTGGGAATTTTTCATCTGTGCAGCTCTTTTCTGTATTGCTGTGTAAAACAGAACAATACATTCTTACAAATCAGAAGTCGTCTAATAAGTGTGGGGAAAAAAACAAATTTCTTCTGTCACCAAACAAAACCAAGCTTTAGTTCTGCAGGCTTGTGATGTAAACAGACAAATTAAAAAATTAATTACTATTTGAGTATCAGTAACTTCACTTGGCCTTAGACCTTTTCATGAGGAAGAAAATTGAAGCTGAATGTAAAGATAATTGAATAATTTTTAATTTGTTTCATTAAAAAGCAAGAGAACCTTTTTGTTACATGAATGACCAGTAGAATTAGCCTTACAAGGTGAGGAAAATTTAGTGTGAAGAACTTCGTGTTACCAATGTAAATGGCAGGAAAAATGTTTTGATTTCTACAGGTCTGGAATTAAGCTCATAGTGCATGGAATTTTATAAATACTAGAAAACAAAGAACTATTTTTTACTGGGGAAAAAAAGCCACAGATATGCTTGCTTTTCTAGTTTACTGGTGAATTGCTTAATGTAGAAGATAGTTCAACTGTGAATAAAACTCTAAAATGTGGCAAATGCAAAAAGAAATCTGAAAGATTTTTTTTTCTGTCTGTAATGACCCCATACCACTCCTATACTCCTCTTTTGTTAAGCAAGACTCCTGCCAAAACTCTTCAGGAAAAGAAATAGAATAATGCCAAGACACTTTGTTTTATTGTAACATAATGTATTTTTTTTCCTCACAAAGATGCATGTAAACTTTTCCTTTTTAAGGAAGGAGAGCCCTGAGGTTTCATTCAATATTTAAAGTTTATATTTTATACTCCTCTTAATGTGGGGTAATTCAGTCAATGTAATATTTTTGGATGGTAGGAAAGTTCAAACATGAAAATTCCATTTGGACTGTCTGTGCTGCATTTCAGAAGTCTCTACGGGTATTTAATCATTCAGAATAAGAAAGGTTTCTTTAATTTTTAAACATGTATTTCATTTTATGTTTTATTTAAATTGTTTTAACATTTACATAGAACCCCTTGAAGGCTTGAAAACTTGAAATTTACGTTCCATTAAAAAAAAAAAAAATTATGAAGCATAGTGTGTGTGGAGATATATTAGAAGAAGAAAAGGTACTGTTTGAGTATGAAGATATTCTGATTATTACAAAATATGACTTGCAAAAATTATTAATTTATGTAATGATTATTGGTTTTAAAGGAACTAGAAACCAGAGTCGCAAAGAAGTTTTGTGGTGATGCTCCTTCCCACAATAGTATGAATATTTAAAGAAGTAATATATATGAGTAACTCCAAGTTGCAAAAGTGTAGTTGATTACTGCTTATGAGATGGGGGAATTAAAACCATGAGGATAGTTTCTTTCCCCATATGTTAAGACATGGATGTTCTTAGCCCGTATTTCCTGAGTAATTCTAAGAAAGCTGGATTTGTGCTGCTGCTGCCAACTGTTGGCAAAATTAATTAAGATAGCCAAGTCTGAACGCTGCAGTCGTGGGAAGGAACATCACCTGCTTCATGGTGAAAAGTTGTACAGGTCAGCATGGTCTAGTAGGGACCAGGACAAAGAGGAGAGATGAGGAGCATTGGGAGTAGAAAGTTCAAATTGTACCTGAAAACCTAAAGAAAAAGCATGTCTTATATTAAGTCTTTAAACTGTGATTCCACTCAGAAAAATGACTGGAAAAGTGTTTTCTCATAGCTACTGATGGCGTGTTCCAGGAACACTCATTTTGGCCATGGTGGTTCTGTCAGGTTTTACTGGCAGTCCCTTGAGGTTGATGGCAGGTATATGTATAATCACCTGTACAGGGGCTTATGAAACCACATTAACCTTCATTGTTTAACAAACTATACTAAAAAGGTATTTATTTACTTCTGACTTAAATGTGCTAGTGACAGTTTATATGCTGCAGTTCTGAGGGAGTGTACCAGCAAAATGCTAATCTGCCTGTGTTTTGTCAGGTATTTCCTTTGTAGTCCTGGTTTCTTCAGCTGTTGAGCAAGGACTTTACTATTACCATGGTATGCATTTTCCCAGTCTGGTAAAGAAAGATGAAAATTTTAACTAAAGCAGTTAACTCTCATGATTGATTATTGAAATCTGCCTATTGACAGCAATACACTGTATTCTCAACCTAGAGTTTACTAAATATTTGTTACTAAACAATGTAGTTTAATTCATGTTATAAGAATGCGAAGTTACTTCACATATCTTGGGTGGAAAATTAGATGTGGGATCTTCATCCTGTTAACTTGCTTTTTGTCTTTCCTCTGTTGTGGCATTTTCTGGCTGGTAGGAACCTCAGGCTGAACCCTATGTGGTTTCTCTGTGATCATTCCTTTCTTGCAGGTTTGGGATATATGTTGGCTTGTTTTTCACCTTCTCGAGTCCAAAATGGTATGGTAATCTAATGTGATGAAATTCACTGCGGGAACTGGCAAAAATTTATTTTCTATCTGGTTTGAGAGTGGAAAATTTTTGGGAAGCTTGCATAGAAATTATGCAACAATTAATTTTACATTTTCAGTGTAACCATTTGCTTGTTAAGAGGAGTTCTTCAGCAGATGTTAGTAGCCCCATTCAGTGGCCTTTGGAAGGAATTCTTTGGCTTTGCCACAGTATAGAAGTAAGCACAAGCGTGACTGTGTGTAAGCTTACACCTGAAATGAAAGGTGCAAGGTACATAATAGACAGTGGTTCTATATGTAAATACACAACATCTCAGAAGATGCTTTCCTCAGCTCCAAACGTTTCTCTCTATAGACCAGCATGCATTAGCAGTGGGTTTTTATTTTAAACTTTGCTACATGTGCAAAATGTTGTTGACTGATTGTTCAAGTTAGTTGTTACTTCTGTATATTTTTAAGGAAAATACCCAGTATCAGATATTTGGTGTTGCTGTATTTGCATGTCTGTGGTATCATTTGTCTTTATCTTCAGTCATTAAAATGTCTTGGTGTAATTCAAATTCACAGTATGTTCAGAGAGCCATAATTTGAAATGATCATTTTATTGCATCATTTACTGTGGGGAGGGGGGAAATTAATTTGAGAGTTTCACTTTAAAAATAAATTTGCAAACTTTACCTCTTTATATAGAGAAACCTTTTATTCAAAACCAGTTTATGCCTGTTTAGACAGAGGTGTCATTCGACTTTTAAACCTGGATGTTTGTTTTAAGAGTTTACATGCTATTTCTCTTTGGTGAACTAAACTTTCACACATAAATAGTTAAAACCAGCCCCAGCGTTCCAGCTTTTTCTAAGATTTTTTTTTTTGAATAACAGCTGCTTAATAAGAATTTTCTTCACTTCTTCCCCGCCTACATTAAAAGTACCTTTTCTGTCACACAGCCTGTGTAGTTTTCCCATAGGGACATATAATGGAGTTCATCAAAGTGAAAAAAGTGAGTCACACAGTCATTTATTTACTCATGTAAGACAATAATGGTGTTGATAGTTACCAGGGTATGCTTTTATTTCTTTAGATTGTGGAAAAGCTGTGAGTTAAAAAGTCCTTGCAGGCTAGACTCAAGTGAAAAGGAAATTGTCTTTGCTAAATGGTGGCTACTGTCTCGTTTAAGGCTGTTTGTTGCCTTTTAGCAACAATAAGCAGGAAAGTTGTTGCTCTACACTTGCTAGAATATTTAATTATGTAAATTATGAAAAGGAAGTCCCGTTTTCATAGGATAGAGAGTCAAAGGATGTTCACTGTTATTTTCTTATGATTAAATATGTTTAGATTCTAAAATTATCTGTCCAGTTTCATGGGCACAGGTTATCTAATATTTTAAATAAGTGCTTTTCCAGATCTCTCCCATGTTTTGCAAATACAGCTTTCTCACTATTCCTGCATGACAATTTCAAGATTCTGACTGTCCCACTTAACACTGTTGCGTATGTAAGGTTTTATGTATATGTGCTAGACTGATGATTATGTTTCACGTATAGGAAACATATTCCCTGTCTGCTCTGTTTTCCTTTCCAGCCTTGTGGGACTGGAGTTTCAAGAGTTAGTGGCACTGGGCTAACTAACAACAGAAGGCCTTTGCATGGGTGCTGTAACTTGGAATCACTCTGAATTGTAGCCTGGCTCTGATGGGTTTATCAGAGAAGAGAGGATTCCTGGCAGTGGTTATCATCTCGTAGGAGTGCTTTGTGTTGTTTTAATAACTTGTTTGCCTTAGCCTACTCTCCTAATGGGAGTACCATGAGGAGTCCAGTCAAATAGAGGAGCCCTGCATTCCTCAATTATCTTTGAAGCTTCTTCCTATCTGTGCTGTAGGTATTCTCCATAATGAGCTGTCAGTTGCCCACTTGGGGATCTGTAGTGCATATATGGGCTCCCTTCTAGCCAACATGTCTGGGTTTCCTTCCCATGGACGGTGTGCACCAAAACCACTGTGGTTTGGGCTTATGTCAAATGCCAGAAGCTGTGAAATGTTCCTGCATGCCAGAGTCAGATACAGCCCAGTCTTCTAAAGGAAAGGAGAACAAAAGGGAGCATTTTGCTACATCATCTGGTTGATCTTAGGGAGAATTTAGGACACAGGCAGGGCAATCCTGTATGCAGAAATTTGATGATGAAACAAATTAATTCCCTTTGTCATGTGGGAAGATCAGTTTCTTTCTTAGATAAATCTGAAATCAAAGCTTATATTGTTCTAATGTTAATGCTTTTGTTAACTTCCACGTTTGGTAGATTTTTTTCTGTGATCGAAAGTGGTATGTCTGACATCAGAAAACATTGTTGCTTTGAAACTTTTGTGTAGAAGTTAATTCTACATGTGATGGGCATAGAAATCTTCATGAAAATCTCTACAGAAGATGTAAACAAAATGCAATACAGGTTTTACTTACCCTTGGTATTCCTTTCATTTCAGCTACTGCACACCTTGCTGTCTTTTCCCAACTCCAGTCAACTGTGTAATGCTGCATAGTAAAATACAAGATTAAAAATGGAAATGTAATTATTTTGAGTTAACTTTCTGTATCCATAGCCATGCAACTTGGGCTTATTTTGTGAGATGTATAACCACACTTCTATCTGACTAGTGTAAGTGAGAAGCAAAGATGGTCAGCATCAAGTATTCATCCCAAGCATGAGATTGCTCATAATCCGTTTTCCACAGTCTTTAGTGACTGGACCTAGTGTCTAATTTCTAGACGCTGGGTGCATACCCTTTAGCTGCCCTTAAAAAGTCACAATCAGAGACACTGCTTCCCTTGTTAAATTTGCCAGTGATTAGAGTTCACTTGTGTGAAAAGGCTTGTGTCTGCCTTTATTAGTGCCTTATTTGTCTTCAGAGTTTAATTTAATATCTCCCTGGGTGAGCAACAGCATGGGAGGTAATCAGAAGTTTGATATCGTGGCTTTAGGGAGTGCATTTTGTTTCCTTAATTGGTCTACATTCCACCTGCACAGAATCTGACTTAAGGTATCCAAAGATTTTTACAAGGTAAGCATCCTTGAAAGTCAAGCCTAGAATTTTTGTCATGTCATTTGTGCTATATTTATTTATATATGGTATACACAATCCATTTTGACTGTGTATTTAATACTTCGCTTTTTCCCCACATCTTCCATCTGAGACATCATTTGTTTCCATTTTTAAACAAATATTTTTCAGTAGTATTTGTTATCTGATTCAAAGGAAAAATAAAAAACAAAACACCAAGACATTTCTAGATTTTTAAATGTCCAGCTATTTGGACTTGCCATTTTCAACAGAACTGTTTCAACAGTAAATAATCAGAAAGTAAGTAAAGAATTTTTGCTTCTTCTCAGCAAACTGCATTCAGAGGATGAGAAGAACGCCTCCGCTGGATGAACTGCAGCCGCCTCCATACCAGGATGATAGCGGTTCTCCTCACCTTTCATGTACGCCTTCTGAAGTCGGAGACAGTAAATGTGAATTTTCCCAGTGTAGCAACAGTCCAAGATGTTCATATAAGTGTCCAAGCGAGGGAAGCACAGGACATGAAATAGAAAGCTTTCATAACAAAGGATATGAAGAGGATGTACCGAGTGATAGCACAGCTGTCCTTAGTCCAGAGGTAAATGAAAACAGTCGAATGTTCTGAAGTGTCATGCAGTGCAACCTTTTGAGAGGTTTTTTTCCTTAAAGATCAGTGTACAGACATATGAACACTAGTGTGGTAGATCGTTTATTTTAAAAAAAGTTACTTTGTTGGAAAATACTACAATACGATTTCAGATTGTTTTTATAGTTATCTTTGTGGCACCTCAACTTTCAAACAAGATGCCAGTAAAAGTGGGTGTTTTTTGTTTTTGTTTTTTTTTTAAACATGTCAGAAAACTTCATCACACTGTAAGGACTGTAGTCTAAATTCTTTTTCTTCCACATAATTTAAAAAAAAAAAAAAATCTGTTAACACTTTTCAAACGGAACACCCCATAATCTACAAGGTCTTATGAAAAATCTTTTTTTTTTTGATAATTTTTTTTTTGGTAGCATAGAGGTTTGTTCCATTTAATTTTAATTTCCTTTTCTTCTATAAACTGTAGTGATACCTATTTTTACTATGAAGAAATCTTTCCTGACTTATATTTCCTTCAGATGTCTTTTAACAACGTGTTATTGCACTGACATCTCTATATAGGTTTGTATTAGTGATGTCATGTGCAGAGGAGGCTCTTTTTGGCGCAAATATGTCTTTTGTCTCTACCTGAGGTAGAAAACCTGGGAAGTGCATATTAAGGAGCACTCCTGATGTGCCAACAGCTGTTTCTGTCTCAGTAGACCTCTTGGTAAGTTGATGGTGCGTACCTGGGGTGTTGGTGCAACATCTGGAAGGCCCACCTGCTATGTGAACACAAGGTTCTCCAGCAGCTACCTGTCTGCACGTACATCACAATCAGCAAGGACCACAGTCTGTATGAACTTCATTGCTAGTGAAGACATGACGTGTACATATGTTTCTTAAACCCTAACAGATTGCACCAACTCTAATCCTAGTTCTTCCTGCTTTGTGTCACACCAGTCATTAATGTAAGCATACCCAATAAGAAGTGAGAATACTACCAATTTTTTTTATAGCCACTCAACAATTTGAGAAGTGAACCTTTTAGAGAAATTAATTCCTATAGCTATGTAACAATCAGTTTAAGATAAGAACGTAACATTATTAATCCAAAAGGCTTTATTATGGCTTCTGTTAATTTACATGAACAAGTATATCTCAGATAATACAAAAATGCACAGGAAATACATTTGCTTTACCTACTTGGAGTAACTTATTTACAAGTACAGGTCAACCTACTGTTCTTACAATATTTTGTGTGTCGGTATCGTTATCAAACTAGCTGTTTCAAAAATGTAGAGGATCAGTATTTTGTTCAAAATTTAAAGTCACAATAAACAATTCTAAAATGAAGTTTAAAATACAGTTTTAGGGCTGCTGTTTACAGAAAGTTCAAAAAGTGTGAAAATTACATTAATAAAGCCATGATAATTTTGGCATGTTTGTGGAACACTTGTGGACTGCAACAACAGCTGGATGTGCAAGTAGGTGGTGTAATTCCTGTGTTCTTTGCTGGTGTCTCACAAGCCAGATCTTAATGCACTACAATACCTTAAATTAAAAATGTGTGTGCACTCGCCCTGAAATAAGGTAGTTCTATCTCATAACAAATGTGTATGGATTTTAACATGTGGGGCACGACAGAAGAGATCATAAATACAGCCTAATTTAATTTGAGCTCTGTCTGATTGGCTCCTGGCTTTGACAGTGTTGGCCAGGTAAAGTCTTTTGATTTCTTCCTGGCTGCGAGTCAGCCATCTCCTCAGGCTTTCGGTGTTTAATTACCTTGTCTGTGAAATGAACGGAAAGATCATAGTCACTTCATATTGCTTAGAGAAAGCCATATATTTCCATGCTAGATTCAATAATAGAATACAATAAATAAATAAATAAATAGCTGCTTTTTATTCTTCTTCTTCAGGATATGTCAGCTCGAGGATCATCTTCACAGCTTCCTAAACCTTTTGATCCTGAGCCAGTAGCTAAATATGGCACACTGGATGTGACTTTTGACTATGACTCGCAGGAACAGAAGCTTTTGGTGACAGTGACAGCTGTCACAGACATTCCCACATACAGCAGGACAGGTGGAAGCTCGTGGCAAGTACACCTAGTTCTTCTCCCTATAAAGAAACAGAGAGCAAAAACCAGCATCCAGCGGGGACCGTGCCCTGTCTTCACAGAGACATTCAAATTTAATCACGTCGAGTCTGAGATGATTGGGAATTATGCAGTTCGCTTTAGACTGTACAGCGTACGTCGCATGAAAAAAGAGAGGATTGTGGGAGAAAAGATTTTTTACTTAACAAAATTGAATCTTCAAGGGAAGATGTCAGTGCCAGTGATACTGGAACCGTCTTACAGTCTGTCTGTGAGTATTAAATGAGGCAGAATAAGAATGCAGTGATACAGTGTCCTGAATTTTGTAAGAATAGCGTGTGTATTTATAGAGTCATCACATCCACTTGATTTTAACAGTCACAGCACAATGATAATTTGCTTAGAGTTTCTCTAAGTACATTCACTTACCACCTGCAAAAGTTGCCCATATTTTTCCTTTTAATTACTTAGAAATTTCCAGTTTATATATAAATAGGGATGTAGTGGTGAATATGTGTATATATACACATACAAATACATATATGTATTTAAAAGTATCATCTTTACCCTGCTACCCACAGCATTTCAATTAAAAAGAAAAAAAAAAAAAGGTAGAGAAAAAACTATGCTAGCAAGTGCCCTCCATGTGTTGCAATTAAATCTTGGTTGCAATGGGTATTTTCCTTTCAAGAAAGAAAGGAAACAAAGAATTTTGAGAGCACAAAGCCATTTTTAATAACTTCAGCTTAGAATCTTGTAAATAATTGATTTCTGGTTCAGTCTGAAGTGAAATATAGGGTGAAAAGTAGTTCACACTAAAAAGGATTTTTGTTTACTGGAAAAAACCCTACCTATGTGATGAACAAAACTTTTTGTCCCCCAAAATAACTTCAACGTTTTTAATAAAGCAAATTAACGGTAATGAAGGGTAAACTTCTGGGGTTTTTTGATAGCAATACTGGAGAGCACTGTATGGACAGTGATCAATATCTCATTTTTCTTTTTAGCAAATATTTAAGTGTGCTTTTGCCCAGAAAGAAAATGCATGTGGTGATGTGGTCAGAGCTTCCTAGACTAGGAGTGCTTGAATGTTCATTGCTGAAGAGCTGCCTATATGCTAAATAATGGCCTTTTGGGGAAAGAGAAGGTGATTTAGCAACAGCATCCTTACTTGGACATTGTGTATTTTCTGTGGGTGTTGGGGTTTGGTTTTTGGGGTTTTTTTTTGTGTTGTGGGTTTTTTTTTTTTTAATGTCAATAAAAGAAAAAAATATGAGAAAGGAAAGAAAGGAAGAGACTTTTTTCCGGTGAAACAATCCAGTTAACGTGTTCTACATTTTCAAAAAAAGTTTGGATCAATTGAAAAGGCATTTCTGTTGAACGTATTACAAAAGACACTATATGCCATTGTATTTAATGACTGAAAAATATATTAATTAGAATTAGTAAAAGCTGAGACTAAAACTTGGATCTGGTGGAGGTTCAACTGACAATAGAACAGCTTTTTTTATGATTCCTTAAGAAGTACAAATTGGTCTGTTCGGAGGATGAAGCGGTTCACTTAACTCTTTACTAATGCAGTTTGCTAGTTTCACAGCTAGGAAGAAAGCACCCCAAGAAACAAAACATGGAATATCCTAAATGTATCTGCTAAATTGCTTCTGGTATAGAAATTACCAGAGTTGATGAAAGAGGCTGATGAATGGGCCAGGCTTTTGATTGATCGGTATATCCCGTATGTGCATTGGTTATTCTTCTGTATTATTTTCTTGAGCTTTTGTGGCAAGGAGAGTAAAAGCAAATCTCAGAAGACATCAAAGATAAGATTGTTATTTATTTTCTGTGATGGTAAGTTATGCCATATCTGCATTTTACTCTCCTTATTTCTGGGGGAAGTAACAAGAATAAAAAATATTGGTAGCAAGTGAAACTAGCTTCTAAAGTCTGTTATTGTCATGGGATTTAGGCAGATTGATTTTAGTCCTAACTCTTGCTGGTAAAATCTTAGTCTTGATAGCTTGAATGAGGACCCATTGGTTTCGGGGTGGTTTTTTTTTTTGGAACTACACCAACTGTTTTGTAAACCTTTGGAAATTCATTCACATCTGAGTATTTTTCCATTATTTGTAGCCTATATCTTTTTTTTTTTTTTTTGAATGGGTAGATCTATTGCAGGAATTAACATATAGTTATTTTGCAAGAGTGTTAAAGCTCAGAGAAGCTGTTGATGCCCCATCCCTGGAAGTGTTCAAGGCCAGGCTGGATGAGGCTTTGAGCAACCTGGTCTAGTGGAAGGTGTCCCTGCCCATGGCAGGGGGGTTGGAACTAGATGGTCTGTAAGGGCCCTTCCAACCCAAACCATTCTGTGATTCTTACTGTGTTTTTAGGATGTATGACTGGACAGGGGCAGCATCCTGGATCACTTGAGTTCAAGCCCTTGTTATTGCAGACAGTCAGGTCATCCTGGTCAGAAATTTGTGATTTTTTTTCATCTGCAAACAGCAGGTTGTTTCATTTCCAACCTGAATTTCTTTATGACCAATTTATAACCATTTGTTCTTATTCCAGTGTCGTCCTTGAGCTTTATTAGTTCTTACCCTTCTTAGGTGTTTGCCTCTGGGTCTGTTTATGTGCTTTGGTTGTATTCCTTCTCACCTGTCCTTTTGCTAGAATAAACCAACAACAATCTTTATGTCCAACTAATCATGTATATCAGGCAGAAGTTATTTAACAGGAGAAGGTAAATGTTGTTTCATGGAGAGATCCAGCTCTTGAGGGTTCTTTGCAATTATAAAATCCACAATGAAGTACATTGTAATTTCTGAATTACATTTGCCTTTTTCATTTGCAGTTTTTTGTTGCTGTGAATTGTTTATGTTTGACAGCTTTTTTTACTAATATATTTTTTGGACACATGACAGTTGCCCTATTTTTCCCACTGCTTCTCATTATATGGATTTTATATCTTAAATATACCTTCTGTCACTGAAACTTCCTAATCCATTGAAACATCTATGCTAATCTCTTCTGCAGAAATGTATTTTATTTGCTTCTGTCTGTGCCTGATATTATACTAATGTATTTTATTAGCTAACCTTCTGAGTGTATAAGAACAGTATATATCCTGTGAAGTTTAGTATTTTTTTCAGTTATACCTTAATAGTTAAACCCTTTTCACAAGGGAATCTGGTTAAAGGTAGTCCAGCAAGTTCAGTGCCTTTGAAACACAGCGGCATGCTCACTTGAGTAGGGCCTCCAGCTCTCTGGTTATTGTTAAAATGTGGACAAGGGCATGTCATGGTAAGTATGTGATCCTAGTATGTTCCTTAACTAGGTTTTAAAGCTACACATGGCTTCAAATTTACAAATATTCACAAACTATCTTCCTGACCCAAGATTTCACCCCGCTCCTCGCCTTCCTACACTGTCTTGCTTTAGCAGCATTTTCCACAGTCATATTGCTGTTTGTCTTTAACAGTCCTGTGTTGCTGCAGTTCTCCCACGTATATGTTCCTAGTTAAGGAAAGCTACACATGGCTTCAAATTTACAAATATTCACAAACTATCTTCCTGACCCAAGATTTCACCCTGCTCCTCGCCTTCCTACACTGTCTTGCTTTAGCAGCTATTTTCCACAGTCATATTGCTGTTTGTCTTTAACAGTCCTGTGTTGCTGCAGTTCTCCCACGTAACAGGGAATTCCTCCTCATGCAGTATCCTCATCCCCCTTGTTTATCACACCCTTCCTTCCAAGTTCAGCGTAGGTTTGAGTGAGGAAGAAGCAGCAGAACCAATATGGGCTCACCAGAGTGCGGTTGTCACTGTTACCCAAGACTGCCCTTTCAGATGTTATAGAAAGTGGGTATTACATCAAAAGTTAATAGCAGGGCTGCACACTATGTTTTTTGTCTTGAGTATAGTTTGCTTAAGAAGACCTTTGTTGATCTTTTTAAAGAAATTTTCCTTTTAGTCTGCAATGGTAGACAAGTTTTTGTTCACCCACCTTGGAGTTTAGAATATATTGTGACATTGTTTATTTTTCTTCAAGAAATCCCTGCGGACCTGTTCTTAGTTGCTCTTCATTCTTTTTAGCCAAAGAAGTTTTCCTGATAGTGAACAACGCCCTCCAGTATGATGTGATTATGAAAACATACAAGCAGTTCATTGAGTGAAATGAACAGTACAGTTTTGGACAAGTGAAACATACCTCTTCCTGCTCAATAGATCTAGTAATCATTCATTATGTGCTGTTAATAACAACATGTTTGCTGTGGAGAATTAACTTTTTTCTTTTTCCACAACATTCTCCATTTCTAATATCGAACTTCCAGATGTGTGCCCTATAACAAAGAAAGGATGGTGTAGGGAGTCATACATGCCTACAGGACTATTTTGTAGATCTCTACTATAAATATCCAGTGTCCAAGAATTATTTTAATTACAATTTTTTGGGGTGAAGGCATTAATGCATACAGTGCATAAAAAGTGCTTGCTCTTGCACACGCACATGCGTGCTCTCTGCACTTCGAGGACATTGGTTAATCGTCTAGTTCACATTTGGTTTATGCATTGTGCCTAAGGCATTTGTTCCGTGTCGCCCTTCGTGTGGCATATCTTCAGTATTCTTTCTAATGGATGTTTATCAGTTCATAAACTTCTCAGAAACAAAGAAATACCAATTTGGTATTTCTTTCTATATTGGTCACTGATTGAACAAGCCCTTCGAGTGAGCTATCCAGAAATACTAGAACATTTCCTTATCCTGTACAGAAATTGGTATCCAGTTATTTGGATTAACTTTCTAATGGATGTTTATCAGTTCATAAACTTCTCAGAAACAAAGAAATACCAATTTGGTATTTCTTTCTTGGGAATTCTTGGCCATAATATAGTTGAGCTGTCAGGTTCTGTGTAATTCCTAATATTTTAGGTCTGTTAGGGACTTTACTACAGTGCTTTTATGACATGGGCTATTCAGAATCATATTTGGAAGGATAAATAGTAAAATTCATAACTACTAACCTCTAGTTTGATACTTTAAAAGTGCTAACAAATTACTGGGACTTATCTAGGGGGAAAAAAAATCAAAAAGATTTTGTTCAAGGTATTTTATATAAGTAGAATTCTGCCTAAAAGGATCAATTCCTATGTGATGGTGCATAAAAGCTTTCAGTTAGCTTGTAAAAATTATGTCCATCAAAGTAAGGGGCAATTATCTTTAAAAACTGAACACATTCTTATCGTGGGAATAGCGTGCCAAATTCATTTGACTTAGTGGTGTAAAATGTGGAAGATCAGAATTAGTCCCATGACACAATAAGAAAGATGACTCCTGCAATTTCTTTGAAGAACATCATTAGGTGATTGGAAAGTGGTTACTGAGGCAG
>NW_010254475.1:0-751 GCF_000690775.1 Eurypyga helias
TCTTGAAAAGATTTTCAAAGTATTTCCTCAGTATATGTAAACAGCTTCTCCAGCGCACCAGTGAAGGTATTTTAAAGTAAAGGACTTTGGGGAAAGAGAATAGTTTAGGTGAATTGAGGAGCTGCAGAGGAGGATCATGCAGATATAGAGGACTAGAGGTCCAGTAAAGACCTAAGTTGATCATAAACCGTCCACACAACCTTGGGATTCGTCCCAACTTGCACCAGGAGGTACCGGATGGTACCAATTTCTGTTCCAAGATTTCCATCCCATGACTCAGACCGTCTGAGGCCCTAGAACCTAGGTCAGTTTAGACAAGTCTGAGTCTTGGGCAGCAGCCCAGCCTCTGGCTTAGCCATCTGTATGGTGCCAGCCATCCCGGTTTGTGTTCCCCTGCTTCCCAAAGGGATAGAGTTTTCATTATTTTACACTTGCTGTATGAGATGAGCTCCCAGCGTGCGCTGGCAGCCCAGAAAGACAACCATATCCTGGGCTGTATCAGGAGAAGTGTGGCCAGCAGTTCAAGGGAAGGGATTCTCTCCCTCTACTTTGCTCTCATGAGACCCCACCTCGAGTTCTGCATCCAGCTCTGGAGTCCTCAACATAAGAAGGATATCAGCTGGTTGGGGAGAGTCCAAAGGAAGGCCATGAAGATGCTCAGAGGGCTGGAGCACCTCTGCTATGAGGAAAGGCTGCAAGAATTGGGCTTGTTCAGCCTGGAGAAGAGAAGGCCCCGGGGAGATGTTATTGC
>NW_010254475.1:1006-64419 GCF_000690775.1 Eurypyga helias
TCTAGTGTAAGGTGTCCCTGCCCATGGCAGGGGGTTGGAACTAGGTGATCTTTAAGGTCCCTTCCAAAGTAAACCATTGTATGATTCTATGAGATGGTTGCCGAAAGCCACCAAGGGCCTTGTTAGTCACACAGCCCCAAATCATTTCACTTGCTCTGTTCCTCAGGCCTGTTAGCAGCTGTCACCAGGGTTTCCACCATCCTCTTATCTCCTGCCTCAAGGTCATCAGAGAAGTGTAAGTTAGATACAATTGCACTACAGGTTTCACCTATTGTTTCCTTGGTTTTCTCCAGCTCATCCTGAATTAATTTAGTCAAAGATGGGTGGATGTAATCAAGGTCCATCTTATGTGAGAGGTTCTTTTAGCTAGGTACTACCCCATGATATCGTGTAGTCCTGAACTTCATCCAGTAATAAACAGCCTCTTGGCAGTGACGAATTAAAGGTCCAACCCCCCCACCCTGTTCCTGGATAGCAGGAAGAAAATAAATTATCCATGTGAGAATAATCATTCTGCAGTGTCCAGTACTCAAGGGGATACAATAAGCATGACTTAATACATGATTTACTTAGAAAATAAGAAATAAGTCTGTATAGGTGTTTATAGAGAGGTTATGGTTTATATCAAAAGATGTTCTGTAGTCTCAATTTTCAGTTGAGACTTTTTTTCTCTTACAAGATTGCCATCAGGTTGCATAGATCCTTAAACTTCTTGATTTTTCCTTACAAACATTTTTGACACTTACAAGCATTTTTTATGACACTAAGTAGTGTACGTTTGCTGGAGGCTAAGTTACGACTTCTGCAAAGTTTTACTATTAGGCACAAATCCAAGTCCCCAAAGTCTAGCACATCTGACCTTTGTAGAAGTTCAAATCTGATCTACCTTGAAACAATGCTGCTTTGGGCTCTCTCTGTTGATATGGTCAGATGTTGCAAATGATCAAGTTAACATCTAACAAGAAATTTTCCGCACAGCTGAACCATTATGATGTACTGTGTAGAAAAATCACAGTTAACTGCAGTGAAGCATAAAACAGACTGTGATCATGCCCATGCAAAAGCTAAGTAACCTGTTTCCTAAGATCCATTGCTCTCATCATTAAGTTTATTTGCCAGGACTAGATCCACACCAGGATACAATGATAAAAGGACTAAATATTCCATTTGTAGCAGCCTATGAAGATTCACAGAAAATAACAGCCGGAACATGTGTAAGCTCTGCTACACTAATCAAAACTACTCTGAAGGATTTCTGGGGATTACATGGGTTAAAGTACCTGAGACCTATTAGTCTTCTTGACCCTGAATTGATACAGACAAGTGTCAGAGGGTGGCCCCGGGCTTTGGGTAGACTCTCCTTGGCCATGGACAGAACAAGACTAGCAAGGGCCATAAGCAGGCTGCAGAGCCCAGGAGTCATCTTTTTCCTTCTGCCCTTGCTGGAGAAGCTCAGATGAAACACCCTCAAAGGTATGGTTCTCTGTGTTCCTTCCCAAATCCTTAATCCAATCCTGTGCAACCAGTTATTTAGGTAAATCTAATTACATGAGGGTTTGCACAGTTCAAGAATAATTTCTTTTAAATGTCATGAACAGCTTTATTACTATATTTTAAATCAGAGGCAAAGCTTTCAGAAAACCTCTGATTCAGCACAGAAAGAGAGTTACACAGAATACTGGATTTTACATTTATCTGCCACAAGGTTGTCTCCATTGAAGTAATCTGATTTCCACCGTTTTCCTGTTTTCCTTGACATTACCCTTATTTATGCACAAGACCGAGTGTATAGAAGCTTTCCTTGCTTACTGCTTCCTGTTTCATTTTACTTTTCCTTTGCTCACTGGTGCTGGCAGTTACCTAATAACAATTTGAGAACAATCAATCAGCAGTCTGTGCAAGCAAATAACTTACCAAACACTTGAACCCTGTAATTGTGTCCTGACCTTGGGTTTACTGGAGGTTAGAGTGATAGATTCTTTGCAGCAGTGCCATACTTTGGTTTTCTGTAAATGCAGTTCACCTGCCTAAGTTGAAGTTTACTGCAGAAGAACAATCAACAGCAGCCACACAAAACCTAGCAGTGCATGGAGGAGCCAGCAATGGCATAGGGAGTGTTGGCAAACAAGGCACTCAGAATATTACCTAAACCAAAGAAAGCCTAAGGAGAGAAATGTCTAAGGCAACTGAGTAGGAGGCTTGACAGTCCTTATGCTGACACTGGAAGAATGTGACCCCACCTGGAGTACTGTGTCCAGCTGTGGAGCCCTCAACATCAGAAGGATATAGACTGGTTGGAGCGAGTCCAGAGGAGGCCACGAAGATGCTCAGAGGGCTGGAGCACCTCTGCTATGGGGACAGGCTGAGAGAGTTGGGCTTGTTCAGCCTGGAGAAGAGAAGGCTCCGGGGAGACCTTATAGCACCTTCCAGTACCTGAAGGGGCTACAAGGAAGCTGGGGGGGACTTTTTACAAGGGCCTGTAGTGACAGGACAAGGGGTAACGGGTTTAAATAGAAAGTGGAGAGGTTTACATAAGATATGAGGAAAAAAATCTTCATGTTGGGGGTGGTGAGGCTGTGGATGCCCCTTTCCTGGCCATCTTCAAGGCCAGGCTGGATGAGGCTTTGGGCAACCTGGTCTAGTGGAAGGTGTCCCTGCCCATGGCAGGGGGGTTGGAACTGGATGGTCTTTAAGGTCCCTTCCAGCCCAAACTATCCTATGATTCTATGAAAGTTTTTAAAATATCTCATTTTCCTCCCTTCAGATTTTTGTAATACGAATTTATGAAGATTATTAAAGGATCTACAATGAGATAATTTTTCACTCCAAAGTCCCTCTTCCATCCTGAACTTATGAATAAATGCTGTCTTCCCTGTAATTAACTAAACCAATAGAGTTGTCCGTTGAGTGGTATGTGATTCAAGGGTGGTTCCTACTGGAGAAATAATATTCAAAGTATAGAGATTTTCTACTACAATGTTATTACTGTCACCACTTTTTACACAGCCCCATTAAGAAACATGCACTATTTCTATGCTTTCCAGGAGAAGTATTTTGAGACTGAAGACCAATTGGCTGAAGCACATGGATGCTCTTTAGCTGTTTACAATGAAATTATTCTCCCTTACTAGGAAACATGGTGGAATGACAGTTTTGAGTGATTGCCAGAAGCTGTTGTAGTGAATTATGTTTCTGAGAGGAATATTGCAGACACACTGTGCATGCATGTGCATATCCATGTATGTGAGAGACCTAAATGCTTGGAAAGCAGTAGTTGATAGCAGTCAGAGATGCCAAGGGAAGTGACAGCACCCCGTGCTCCTATGCGTGCCTGTTATGCTGAGGGACAGCCCATGCTGTGCCCTGCCCAGACATAGAAAGACAAATTCTCACAGTGTATGGGTCAAACCAGGCATCACATGTGAACAGGGGCAAATATTTGGGGGTATAGAAGGGAACCATGGGGGTAATACAGGTCTCTGACTGACAATAGTCTTGGTGCAACTAGAATTGAATGTGTCAAGCCTCACAACAAAAAAAAGAGAGGATGTTTTCTGGAAATTCTTCCAAGCCGCAGAGGAGAAATGACAGAAAGCATGGAGGAGATTGTTTAAAAGTGTTAGAAGGGAGCAATGGTGTTTGATCAGTGGCAAATCCAATACAGCAGCAGCTTTTTGAGGAGCAATGAGATGGAACAAAAACATGACGACTTGAAAAGCCTAGTGCTGAACAGAGGCAAATTCTCACTTCTCTGATGTTCTGCCCAGACTCACAGCTTGTTGTGCAGTAGCCTTCATCACGGCAATGGTGCACCCCAGCTCACATCCATACAGTCAGTGGAGATCGTAACTGTGCTTCCTCTGCCCTCTTTAAGATCTACGGTTCTCCAGCTTCGGGCTTGTTTAATTGACACATAGGTCTAGTGATATTATGGGATATCTTCTTATATTTCAGCCACCCTCTAGTTGCCACTCTGGATGCCATCTCCATGGGGTCAGTGTCGTATCAGACAGCCAGGTGAGATTGTTTCACACAGCCTAGGAGACCTCTGGTAGCCCCAGCCACCAACAGTTTGGGAGGAATGCAGATGTTAGCCCTGGTGGGCTTGCTCTGGTGGTTGACAGGAGGAGAGGAACACCACAGGGCAACTGTAAGAACAACGTAAGTGAAAAAGGAGATAAACGGTCTCTGATGGGATGTGGAACAAACATATTAGTTAGATTTCAATCAGTTATAAAAACACATTAAAGCTGTGAAGCTTTATTATCAATAGAAGGCAAAAAAGAGGGAGAGGGAGTTGAGAGAAGAACAGATGAACTGTGGTCAAACTGAAATTAGCAGAATAAACTTAAATCACCAGAATACTGGTCTTATCAGAAGGCATGGCTGTTAAGAAAGTGTTTCTCCAGAAAAACCTGGAATGTCTGGCACTGAAGATGTAACTGGTGTCAGGAACGTGGAAAGTTAGCAAATACAGATGAGAAGACAGAGAAATTGCAAAATGAAACCATTAGGAACTCGCTGGGCTATGCGGCCAAAAGCTTTTTTCCTTTTTTTTTTTTTGTGTAGCCACAGACCTATTAATGAACAGAGAAGCACCAAAAGAATAATGTGTGATCTCCACAGCCCAGGATACTCCCTGCATTTTTTGAGACTCTGTTTGTCAGGGGTAGGGCATGCTGGTGGTGTTCATCTGAAGTGCTTCTTGCTTGAGATGAATGATGTCAACTACAACATGTTGTACAAAATTCCATTTCTCTGACAAAACCCCTTTTCAGACATTCTATATTCTAATTACCAGTGGAGATTTTATTTTATAGACTGCAGCTCCAAGTGAGATGAAGCATATCATTTCCCAGTGTTGCATGCTAACACAAAACCAGAAGCAATGTACACTAAGTTATATCAGATAATTAGTGTACACTAATAGAATTTAATCAAAATCAATAAGCACAATGCATGTAGCACAAATGATCAAGTGCAAACATTAGAATTGAATTTTCACAGTAATGTAGTTCAAAATTATTAAATTCAATTAGTAACTTAGCGTGATCTGCAGTCATATACCCCTCTTACTATAACCTGACAGATATTTGAGCAAAATTTGATTCACATCTGGGACTCTTGTTGATGTGAAATATTGTACAGGCTTGATGCCAGATGTGAAATTATCCTTATTAGGTGTTTTTCTTTAACAATTGTGTTTTACCACAGTGATTAGACCAGATGGAGTATAAATCTTTTCTTCCTTTTTCTTTTTTTTTTTTTAACCTACATCATTTCAAAATCCAGTTACCATAACAACTTGATTTCACTGGTTTTGTTAAATCATCTTCTTTTTATATCACACCTAGAACTTTTGTCTGGCTCACAAATGAATACAACTAATTTTTTAGTTAATTATTTGCTGTCAAAAATCTGTCAACATCTCTTGTTTTCTCCCTATTTTTTTCTTTTTTGATGGGGTAAGGGAGAAAAGGAGTAATGTCTTTTGTATGGCATGTTTAGTATCAGCAATAAGTAGACAGAGTGGTAATATAAACCTTCTACAAAACAATAAAACAGAAGGACTCCCAGCAGAAAGCTTGAAAATCTCAAACTATACTTGCACAGACTTCTAATGATATTTTTTAAAGGACATTTCTTTCCATGAAAATTAAGTACTCTTCGTAATTTCACAACACCAGAGCTTTGGATGTATTTCCCTCTTTCTTTGAATGGGCTAATTCAAATCTTCTTTTATGATAACAACATAAAACCATATTGCAGTAAAATACCTTCCCTTCTGTCTTCTTTTTCTCTTGCTTAATATCTATTTGACTTCGTCAGGGAGAAAAGAGAGGCAGTGGGAGGTGTGATAAGTTAATATCTAGGAATAAAAAGGCGCTACCTAGCAACATTTCTCTGGAAACTAAATCTCATTTGTCAAGCAACTCTAAAACAGGGGCTACATTGCCCAGGGGATTGATAATGGCGTGCAGAGCTTTTCACGGCAAGTCACTAAAATATAAATGCAGCCCAGGTCAGTAGCAACTGAACACTGTTACCATCTGACAGCTGTTTAGTGGCCTGTATGAAATGCCTTCTTAGTCTTCATCTGATTCCTAGTGGGAAGGTGGCTGCATCCCAATTAGCACTAATTGGCTCCCTTATTGCTAGCTGCAGCAATGCAACCGAGGACCGTGCAGAGTCAGGCAACACAGGGCTGGAGGGAGCACACCATGATTCACTAGGCCAGCTGTGTCTCCAGCTAAACCAGCCACCTTAAGTAGGGCATTCCCGACAGACTATTGTATACACTGTGTTTAGAAGCTGGGAAGGAGCCTCAGTAGCATTTCTTCAATGCTCTTGTTCCAGTGGTTCATGTCTCTTGTCCTTACAGCAGGTTTTTCTCTCTTGATTCTTACCAAAACCAACTTGTTTGAAAACTGAAGGGATTTCTTTTTGTCTTTCTATAGAGAGTCAGTTCATCAAAGGAAGTTACCAGATTTCTTAGCCTTTTATCATTCTGTATGCTTTCCTCCAGACTCCTATTTGCCTACATAGCTCATAAAGTATAATCATACATACATACCTCATAATACAATCATAGAATCACAGAATCATAGAATGGTTTGGGTTGGAATGGACCTTAAAGACCATCCAGTTCCAAACCCCCTGCCGTGGGCAGGGACACCTTCCACTAGGCCAGGCTGCTCAAAGCCTCATCCAGCCTGGCCTTGAATGCTTCCAGGGATGGGGCATCCCCAGATTCTCCAGACAACTTGTTCTAGTGCCTCACCACCCTCCCCGTGAAGAACTTCTTCCTGATGTCTAATCTAAATCTCCCTGTTTTCAATTTAAACCTGTTACCTCCTGTCCTGTCACTGCAGGCCTTGTAAAAAGACCCCTTGCCAACCTTTCTTGTAGGACTTTTCAGGTACTGGAAGACTGCTATAAGAAGCCCGGGAGCTTTCTCTTCTCCAGGCTGAACAAGCCCAACTCTCTCAGCCTGTCCCCATAGCAGAGGTGCTCCAGCCCTCTGAGCATCTTTGTGGCCTCCTCTGGACTCGCTCCAAATGGTCCATATCCTTCTGATATTGAGGGCTCCACAGCTGGACGCAGCACTCCAGGTGGGGACTCACAAGAGCAGAGTAGAGGGGCAGAATCCTCTCCCTTGACCTGCTGGCCACACTTCTCTGGATACAGCCCAGGATACGGTTGGCCGCCTGGGCTGCCAGCGCACACTGCCGGCTCATGTTCAGCTTTTCATCCACCAGTACCCCCAAGACCTTCTCCTCAGGGCTGCTCTCAGCCATTCTCCACCCAGCCTGTACTTTTGCTTGAGTACTTGACCAAAACCAGACATGATGCTCCAACTGAGTCCTTATCAGTGTTATCTACAGGATAATTATTATTTCCCTTGTTATACATTCATACTTCCCTTACACACTTCAAGATAGGTTTTTCTGCTACGGGATCTCATGTTGAATGAGACTTTCTGATCTGTATAACATGATGACCCTTGAATGTGTGTGTTTCAAGTAGTTCAGATATCATTTCACCTGGATCTCTAACCATTGAAGACAGGTTTTCAGGTGCTTCTGAATGGATCATCTGACTGTTGTAAACACTCTTTAGGCTTTTCTTTCCTTGCTCTGCTGTGTTCTCCTATCTCTCTACTAAAACATGTTTTGATAATTACCAAATCACACTTCAAATTTTGGATATGAATAAGGCAAAGGAAGCACTGAATACTTCTGCTCCTCCTGTAATTCACTCCCCCAGCCTGTTTTGTAATAAAACCTTTTCTTGTCTTTGTCTTACATCCAGTGCATTAATAAGTTTCCTTATCATCTTGTATGTTCCTACTTCACTGAAGTAATACTGTATATTTACTATTTTGTACTCTGTTTTTCTGCCCAGTTGCTTGTGCTATTTTTTATACTTAGTACTATATCCCATTTCAACTTTATGGTGATTCCTTTTCGAATGTCCTTGAAGAGCTTTCTATACAGCCAGGAAGAGACTGTTGCAAAACTACTTCCCCCCCTCTCCATTTTTCACTTGATAAAACCAATTTTATTAGCTCCGCATCTCCCATTCTTCTTAATTGCTTAGATCAGGAATAATTAACTAAACGTCTACAATTTAGATAAGCTAAATGAGAATTAGAAACTGAAAATCAATTCTGTCACCAGAATATCTAGTCTGGCACCATCTGAAACAGCCCAAGTAACTTCTTCAGCCTCCAGTCAGTACTCCAGAAGTGTATGGGACATCTGCCGATCTTGTGCAGTATCTGACAGTCCTAGTGGGGTGTCTCAAATCCTAGGGAGTCTTGAATAGTACCAGAAAGCTATGTTTAAGCATCAGTTAAATGAGGAGTGATTCAAGGAGCTCTTCATCTTACAGCAGGCATCTATAATTACCCCTATACCACTGTACACATCAATGACTATTTTGAGAAGAAGGAACTTTTTCATTCAGTTACCTTCATGCAGATATCTAGTGCTGTTTGGGATGCCATGGTCTTAGCTGTCCTTCCAGAGGATCATGGATATTCTGCAGCTCCTGTGTTATACCTATCAGCCCTATACAGACGTCTGAGACTCCTCAGGATATTTCAGTGGTACTGCTTACCTAGCTATGAATCACAGTGGAAAGATAGACCATAAAGGATAATCTTGAGGCTATCCAGAATTTATTAGCTTTAGTTCAGTGTGGTCTCGCCAGATTTGGAATTAGGTTGTATTATCTAAAGATGACAGGAATGTTGAGAGCTGCATGAGCTTCTTTAAATACAACAAAATGGGTAATTAGTCACATTTGTGTGCCATCAGCCCATCAAAGGCACATTCCCACAAGCCCAGAGGATCACAAGGGCACAACGGCAGGCAAGAACCCAAATCAAGGACTCCAGAGGAATGGAATTAAAGCTTTGTCCCAGCCCCTCTTCAGGGTTATCCCAGCAGAGTCATCAGCATCATGGTTGAGAAGCAAAGCCCATCTCTGTGAGTCCCTGGGCACTATACAGATTGTTTTTTGGACCAAGGGGAGGGTTGCTGCCTTGGGGTAAGACACATTATGGGCTGCAGGGAAAAAGCAGCCTAGGATCTCGCAGGGTTTATGGGATTTTTAAAGGAGAAATTAATGGAGAGAAAATGGTGGGGTTTAAGTAACTTTGGGAGGAACAAGCCTGGAAGCATGGAGGGATAAGGGACAAAAAGGACAGTGTCACATAAACAGCTGTCTGGTCAGTAAGTTTGTTTGGCTGTGCTGTGCACCTAACCACCACTTTATGTCCTATCTTCTTTCCTAACTCTTTCCTGAGTGAGGGGCTCTGTCCTGTGTGCACGTGTGTGTATGGGGGTGCAAGTGCAGCAACTGTGGCCAGACCAGGTGTCAGAGTGCCAGGGTGTTTGTAGTGCCAATGGCTGGAGCCAGTGTGGGTGTGTGAGTGAGCATGTGATTGCTAATGAGGATAAGCTGGACTAGCCCATGAGTAGGTGATGTGTCCTGTGAGACAGAGGGTAAGTGGGTTTCTAAGAGCTATCTCTGGGTATGAGACCACATGTGTGTCCCTAAGGGTGAGAGCACAGTGGGATGGCTATGGGACCAGGGGAGGCCCACCCAGCTCTGTGTGTATGTATGTGTGTGTGAGACAGTCTGCCCACATCTGGAGCAGGACTGCAACCTCAGGGGTTCATATGTCCAGATGCCAGCAGCTGAGGAGACTGAGGACCAGGCAGCAGCTACTGGGCAGATGGAGTGTCTGAACACAGCTGCTGAAGGGATCCACCTGTACATATGTACATTCTCAACAGTGGACCTCCACCCTGTCCAGCCAGGGGGGAGCAGATGAGGACATTGGTGCTGTCTGTGCTCATGCAGGTGCTCTGAGTGTCTGTCTGTGATCCGTGTGGCCTGTTATGCATAAACATATACACATGGTGTGTATGTGTGTCATCCATGTGCGTGTGACTGCTGGGAATACATCTTTTGCCTTGTACTGATTGGACTCAGGGACATAGACCAGTAGCATCCTCACTTCTCCTGAACTGTTGGATCTGGCATGATACATTTTCCTCTAAATAACTGGTCCCTATATACTATAATTTTAAGGCACTGGGAAGAATTCCAGCATGACAAGCTGGCATAACCTCTGTCTGCACTCTTACGCTTTCTGTTTTATTATCTCATTAAATGTCCTGTTTAAGGGCTTCAGAGTAGCTCCGGGTTCTTCTTGTGATCTCCACCAGTCAGGTGTGTTAGACTGCTCAAGTCACTAATCATATAAAGAGAGAAAGGGTTCTCAGGGTGAAAGGCACCAAAAACCTTTTAAAAACTGACATTTTACCAGTAAATCTTGCCTGAAGATATATGATAAATAGCTCTAAAAATAACAAAAATTTGTTATTTGGCAGTGTTACTCTTATAACCTTAAGGCCTTACAGCATTGTGTCACTCTCTGTGGAAGTTTCAAGGAGCTGATGGAAAGTCAGCTGTCAAGTGTGCTTGGAAACGTTGGGGAAAATACGATATGATTCAGTTCCAGAGCTCTTAGGTCTTTTATTCCATCAGGTGTGTCTTCTATAAGACTGGTTTCTTCCAGATTTCATGCAAGAACCTGCACAGTTGTACATTGCAGCCAGTCACCTATTTTATGGTCAGCATGGATGTGATGGAATATTCTTCCACCACAGCATGTTCTCTCAAAACGAGCTTTTAGCTTGGAAGAATGATACTCTGTCTTCTCATTCTGTAGGGCTCTTAAAAGGCTCAGGAAGCTCAATCAAAGTGGCTTCAAAACCATTAATCTTCAACCAGCACATGAAACAGAGATGTATGCTTTGCACCAGAAGCAATCTCTTTCCTGGACATGGACAACATGGTTTGCCACTTCGAAAACCTCATGCGTATCACTCTCAGTAGCTAAAGGATTCCTTAGGACCATCATATCATGTTGGTTTGACACGGCTAAGCTTGGACTATGTGTGATGCAGATCTTCAGAGTTGTTCTCCTGATATGGGCTTCTAGGCAATCAAAGTAGCCATTTGCTGCTGCTGTCCCGTCAGAGTTATTACCACATCTTACTTTCACCAGACGGCATGAGAGTTGCTGTACCTTCCCTTACTGAGTCGCACAATCTGCGAGGACACTCAAGCAATATGACAATCACAGGGCATGCAACAAGCAAAGACGAGTGCTGTAAGCTCACAGTCTCTGTACTCTTACCTGGAAACACAAAATAACAGCTTTTTGTGCTGATCTTTTTAATGGAAATCAAGATTATTGAGCAGTTCCATATTTAAGTTGTTTGACTTTAGGCACTGAAATATTTCTAGGGCCTGTAGTGACAGGACAAGGGGTAATGGGTTTAAATTGAAAGTGGGGAGGTTTAGATTAGATATCAGGAAGGAGTTCTTCACGGAGAGGGTGGTGAGGCGCTGGAACAGTTTGCCCAGAGAAGCTGTGGGTGCCCCATCCCTGGAAGTGTTCAAGGCCGGGCTGGATGTGGCTTTGAGCAACCTGGTCTAGTGGAAGGTGTCCCTGCCCATGGCAGGGGGGTTGCAACCAGATGGTCTTTAAGGTCCCTTCCAACCCAAACCATTCTATGATTCTGTTTCTGCCATTTAACAACTTCAACCTTTTCTTCAAATGTTACATCAGTCTTGCACGTAAGCTGAGAACAGCACGGACTTTGCTGTCCCTTTTCTCTGAGCTGTTATTGCAGTGCAGCAGGAGTCTCTTGAGTCCCTTGAAGACAAGGCCTTGGCTCTGGAAAGGATAAATTCTAACAGCTTTCTTGACTGTCTGACATTTTATTTCACTTTCTGATTGCATGAAAATTTCATACTGCTTACTAAATATCATGTTAGATAGGTTTCCCCAAATCCTCTATATTTGCTAGCGACACTGGCTTTTTTCACAAGCAGCAAAGCTCTTGGCAGCATTTTTCCTATTGCCCAGTGCTACAGCTATTTTAGAGGCTGCACACCCAGTGACAGTGAATTTGGCAGGAAAAGTGCACAATATTTGCAAAATGCACCATCTTGAATCTTGGGATAAACCAGCTGCTTCTTCTGAAATCAAAGATCCCCAAGTCCTTTGGCAGGAAAGAGGAAACACTGGTCTCAAGGAGTCATAAATTCTCCAAAATCTGTATTTTCCAGCCACTGCTTCTCTTTTTGCCCACTATTGCTCCTGTGATCGAAGCACAGTAAGATCTGTGAGCTGATATAGTGAGCTCCAGGTTGTTACTGCAGCACTGGCCAAAGTCAGAGCTTGACTGCTTGTTTCATTAAGGCTAGTAGATGTTTCCATAGCTGCCATGCCACTTGCCTTCCATCTTTTACAACTACATGTTTTTTTTCCTGACACAGCAGAAAGTGAAACATTTTGGCCTCTTGTCAGACATGTTGACATCATGTATTAAATGGTGGAGCAAAAACTATATTGCTAGGGACTGTTTGTACCTAACAAATGCTCTCAGAAGCTGAGCCACAGTTATCAGTCACTCATGCGGACACACTCTGTACAAAGTGGATTGCCTGCTGTGACTTGGGAGATAGCCAGAGCATATCTGAGCTCTCTCTAGTGCCACATATCCAGTGTCACCGTAGTCATGGATCAGTAAATGATATGTTTCACATATATAATCCCAAGAAAATGCTACCGCAGGGGTGTGGAGGGCTTAAATATCTGACAATCCAACGACAAAAAGACATTTATCCTCCTCACCCCACTGAAACCATTACTTGTAAAATAACTGTTTGACAGTAATAGTTGATTTATACTTTATTTAACTCTAAAGGTAACATTGGATATTTTTTTAGATGATTCCAACCCTATTCTGTTCCTCTGAATGACTTTAGTAAGGATATTGTATCTCTACCAAGAAAAGAGTAACTTCCATTCATCAGAAGTTTTCTGGGGGAAGAAGAAAACATTATAAAAGCGATGCCACAGATGGTAAACTTGGGAAAGGGTTGTTTAAATTGAGAATGACAAGCCACTTTTCTCTACATAATCTTGTAGGGTTTCCTCTGGGACACCCTTCACATTTTTCTTGTTGCATGTGCTTTGCCTCTCCCCATTATTATTCCTTCACAAAACACTGTATTTCTTTGCTTCCTGAGACCCCACCAAGGGACAGATCTTGAGGCAGACTATGGAAGATATTTCAAACTACACAATCTCACCTCTCTGACTTCTCCTGACTTTGACCAAAATTATTCAGACAGGATCTCTTTATACTGAAGTACATTATCCAAACTTCAGAGGGAAGGATTCTGGCCCTTTCAGCACCTGCTATAGAGATGACTTCTTCCAGGTTTTAGAGGTACCATTATCATTCCCCAGATTATAACAAAAATAGCAGCTGTTGGAAAGGTACAATTTTTCTTCCCTCCTCTGCTCCAGTCATGTTATTCTGACCATTTCTTCTCAGTATCAAACATAATTTAGTCATACTAAGCCTGACCTGTCACAGATTCTTAATGCTTTCTCTATATACCTTCTAGACAGTTGAATAAATTGCTCACAAACAAGACTAGTGACATTTGAAAGAAAAGCCATTCAGTCATCAACAGATTCAAATTAAGGTACAATATTTAATGTAGAGACAGTATTTATTGTTTAGAATTTAAAACATCTTCCTAAACCCATAAAACACATCTTACATTTAGGAGAAAACGTAATTTTAATCCCTTAATAAAAATCACATGTAGTGATGGAGATCTGAATTAATATCATTAATAATTCAAAAATTAATTCCCTAAGTCTTTCAGATGCAGATTTTCAGTGGGCAAGCTATTCCTAAATACAATAGGAGAAAAACACATGTGTGTATGCATATGTGTGCTTGCTTGTGCAAATGAATGATAAAGATACTGTCACAACTTTGTAAGAGAAAAATATGCCGAGCTTCTTTCATGCACACCTGTTTTTATCATCTATTTATACATCCCTATAGCATGTTGACATTGCAGTGTGTTGCTTCATGGCAGACTGACATCCTTCTGTTTGCAAATAAGTAAAGGAACACTTTATACATCATTTTGAAATTGCTCAGTTATCACAGCCTTTGAGGAAGGGAAACATTCTAGGTCAGCTCCCTTATTTTCTCCCAGGGCAGGGTTTCTGTAAAAAAACCTATACACTACAGCTTTCACCAGTTCATCTTCTTCTGAAATAGATCTACCTGATTTTAAATTACAACAGAAACTGTATTGTTAAGACTGATTAAGGGATGACAGTGTTTGCAGGAGAGTTCACAAATGTATCTGGGTGATGTTGCAAGATAAGGCCACAGCAGCTGAAGTGGCTGAAACAGCCTAGGGAATCTGTCTCTGTACACTTATGAATTCTGCTTGATTTTCTGAACTTTACCTCTGACCAAAACCTTCAGTGTGGATTAAATCTTCCATTTTACGGGCAAAAGCAGTGAGTGCCAGAGAGACTGAACAAGATCATTAACATTTGAATAACCTTGTCCTGCTGAAAATAACCTTCTGCCTAAACCATGGCAGGGGTTAGAGATTAAAAAATGGAGGTGTGCAGAGCATTAGGAACTGGTTTTTATGAAGAGATGGTCTGTTACATTTTGGTTAATGGCTGGAGGATTTAGCAGGAGACAAAGTGGCAGGCAGCCTGCATGCCTCAAGGTCCTTTGTATTTCACTACGATCTCAAAGTCTTTCGCAGAGAGCATTCTGCCTAAACCATGGCAGGGGTTAGAGATTAAAAAATGGAGGTGTGCAGAGCATTAGGAACTGGTTTTTATGAAGAGATGGTCTGTTACATTTTGGTTAATGGCTGGAGGATTTAGCAGGAGACAAAGTGGCAGGCAGCCTGCATGCCTCAAGGTCCTTTGTATTTCACTACGATCTCAAAGTCTTTCGCAGAGAGCATGGAAGTGGAGTCTGAAGTTTCCAAATATCTGTATATTTGGAGTCTTTGCATCGATTAAACATTTTAAGACATGACTCTCCTGGGTTTTCCAGGTGCTTTTCCCTCCACTTGGTCCAGAACTGTAAACCAGTAAGGCCCAAAGTTATGCATAAACTGTCAATGAAACTCAGCGGTGATTGACACTGGTCCTGGGGTTCCATGGAAGGAGCCTGACTCCCAGACCTAGCCTGAGGAGCTGGACAGGGGGATGATGCCCACTCTTCCTGTGTTAACAATGGGCCAAATCAGGTGCTCAGCTACTCTTTGATACCTAAGTCCTGTTCTCAAGCACTACGGAGATCTTCAAAACCAGCCCTGAAATATTACCTCATCTAGTAAGTCCCTCTCTTGTCCTGGCGGACAACTACACAACCACCTATCTCAGCAACCTTACTGCCCAGGTTCACATTTTGGCTTTAGCAGGATTCCCAGAATCAGACTAAAGAGCCCTGACTTTTTCACTGAGGAAAAAGGAGAGCAGTTTGCATGCAGCTTGGTAGGGCACTCACCTGGGGTGTCATGCTCTAATTCCTGTGTTAAGCACTATATAAATATTTATATAATGGAAACTTTGAACAGAAGGCGTTGAAGTTAATGCCACCCAATAGCACCCATAGAGCAAAGTTAGGACATCCACCTGGAACACTGGAAAGCAGTCTTTAAACTCATGGTCCAAATACAAAAAGGAAAAATAGGGATTTGAAGCCAAGTCTCCAGACTCCAAGGACAGTCCTCCCCTAAGTGTAAGTGAGGAGATGGACGTTGCCATTTGGAAAAGACCATCTTGGCTTATAAAGCAAGAAAATAGTAAAATACTTAGTGCAGTGAGTGAAGATGGACAATTTTTTCAGACTGGAGTTCACAGCCTCATCCTCAGAATTTCTTATTGGGTATTTTACATGGCTGCCAGTGGTTTTGCCCTGTTGGGGATATTCCACAGGCTTATAACAGGAGCCTAAAGAGCTTCATCAGAAATTAAAAAAAGAAGACATTTCCATTAGACTGTGACTTAAATATCATCAGTTTGACAACTAGCATTGATAGAGATTTCTTGCATGATCTCAAAAAGAAGTGTATCTCTTGAATTCATTCACCACCTGTTAAAAGGAGTCAAGAAGCAGGGTCACAGCAAGGCTGGGGTAAAATCAGGACTCTAGGCTGGTGCAGGTTTTGCACTTTTATCACCATTGACAACCAGAAGGAGTGCAGTTTCACAAGAGGATGAGCCAAAAGCAGTGTAATAGTGACTGAAAATAATCCCAAGACGATGTAACACTACTGTCAGAAAAGTCTGGGTTGAGGTGTTGCTGTCTTTCACTCTTCTGTGAGGAGAATATTTGTAATCCCAATTACAGTGGCATACAGTATATACCAGTCTAATCCAAATAAGTCCCCAGGAGAAGCACTGACACTGAGAAAAACAGACATAGGCTGGGTTAGTTTTGGTGGTTACCCATTTTCTTGGAGCAATTCAGAAACACAATTTTAGAACCTTCTTCCAGGAGATACAATTTAGCAAAGATGAAACTGGAGCAAAACAGTGGACTGTCAGAAGACGTTTGCTACTCCATAGTAGTGTAAGCAGCAGGAACAAGACACTCATGCCAGAGTCCTCAACAGAGATTTGGAGATTTTGTGATTACGACAGGGACAACACTAGCGAAAATGCAGAAGAAGTTGACAGAGGTGACTGAGGAGTTAAATTTAATAGATTTAACATAGATTAAATGGAATTAGATGGCAGATCCTGAAGATTTGGGAGAGGCCCTTCTTACTTTCCTGTGACTAAGATTAGAAATACTGGCAAGCCAGCTCCAGTGGTCTTAGCAATGTCCCCAGGTCTGCACCAAGTATAAATTATTTTGAAATCTAGACCTTGGGCTCCTAATTAGAGCAAGAAAGTAAGTAGCAGATGGAGAAATTAAAGACAGAACACAGAGAAATTAGGAGGCTATGAGGCAGACAGTCTGTTGCAAAAATAATTGTGCTTTCACGTTACTGTATGTAGCATTTATAAACAATTTTGTGTTACATTTTCTTAAGAACTCCCATTGGCTTAATTTAAAATAGTTTAAAAGTGCTTTTACTTGGTCTTTGGACATGTATATGTGATATGATTTCACACAAGCGTCTCAGAGAGTACTTCCCTGATGTTTTTGAAGAAAGAATAAGGAACAGTATTTTCAAAGTGAAACGTCACTGCATAATAATACAGCAAAAGGTGAGTGACTCACAATGAAAAATTTGGTTAGAATATTTCCCCTTTTATTCTTGGTGTTGGTGAATAAATTGCATAACAAGCCTCAGGTTTATTGTAATTCAGAATTACTCGTGAACTTGTTTTGGACTTCAGAGCCTTTGAATACCAGCATCTGATAGCTTTTAGTCAATATACAGGGAGAGGAAAGATTTTACATAGGTTTCAGTGAGGTAGAGTGAGACATAAGAAGCTTCTTGTTACTCATCACTGTGAACATATTTTATTTTCCATATGAGATTTGGGGAAGAGCCTGTAATTAGATGTGTAAAAACAGCTGATGACTCTATAGTCAGCCTGTTGTTTTTTATGAATGAGACAGTCATCATGCAAATGCACCAACTACAGGAAGGCTCAAAATAAGTGAGTTAAGATGATGAGACCAGATCTTACTAAAAAGTACCAAGAATTAACATAACCAGGGTTAGAGTAGACAATAATGGTGTGTAGAAGTATGGGCTACTGGGAAAGCAGCATTGACTGTACCTTTGCCAATTAATACAAGAAGACCAGAGACCAATACCTGGGCCAATGGCATCAGTTGGTTTGCATCCACAAAGCAACATTTGTCTTAGTGAAAGCTAATTTGAGTGGTATAAAACAGAACAAGGGAACAAGCTTTGGATGACCTCAGGCCCATTGCTTGAAATTACTGCTTTGTCCTCTTACTTAGCAATAGCATTGTCCCCTTTAGAGCATAACTGGAAGACACAGGGCATAGTGGAACCTTCTAGTGGAAGGTGTCCTCTAGTAGAAGGTGTCCCTGCCCATGGCAGGGAGATTGGAACTAGGTGGTCTTCCAACCCAAACCATTCTATGATTTTAGAAGAAGTTCTGAGAAGGAAGCACCAGAATGAAAATATTCTTTTGCTTGTACCTGAGAGAGTAAAAAGGTATGTGTAAATGAACATTATAAATGAAAACTTTGCTTTGTTCTTAAAGAGACGACAATAATGCAAAAATTAATCTAAAAATTAATCATGTCAGGAGTGGGGTTGTGGATTTCTATGGCAGCCTTCACTGAAAACCTATTCTGGGTATTTGGAAGAAACCATTTTTTGAAAAAAAAAAAAAAAATTACTCAAAATGAGCAAGAAAACTGCAGGTGACTCAATATGAAAAATTCTAGTTGAGAGGTGTCTGTTGAGAGCGGTTTTTCATGTCTAAAGCCTACAAGTCCTAGGTTATGAACCTGCCTCAGAAAGTTAGGCCATCTATAAGGTTCTATCAGCTCTTTCCATTTCTTTCCATTCCTTTATCCCTTCGTATGAATACCATTCTTTTCATCAAGATCTCTAGTAAGTAGGAACAAAGAAGTGGCAGAGCCTGGACGTTTTCCACCATGCGCTATACAGCACTGCTGGTATAATTCCACACAGGGAAATGCAATTCCTCAAACACAAATAAATGAGGAAGAATATTGCCAATGAAACCATCAATGTGAAAAAACTTTTAAAATAATTTCCATGTGGTTTCCATTGGTGGCCAGTAAAGACGGCATAGCTTAGCCAAGTTTAAAAGTGCTGTAACATTAAAAAAAGAGCATGGGCTAGAGTATGCTGGAATAGAAATACCTTGCTCATCTTTGAAGTAGTGTTAGCTAGCTGACATAGGGTGTCCACATGTAGAATAAGTGTGAACTAGCTATTAAGCTGGAAATAGGCCATCCTTTAGGTGAATTTGGTCTCTCTGAGAGTAGATTTATATTGTAGCTGTTTACAGTATTTACAATTTGAAATTCTTGAAATGGTATAGTTCTGATACTGTTCTGAGAGTGAAATAGTTTAAGGAAATAAATGACGACTCAACTGCCTTGTACTGCAAGACCATGCATTAAAAAACTTGTGTAAATGGTTGTATTACAATTATACACAGCTATTTTAATCCTCATATTCATTTCAAACATATTCTTTCAGACTGAAAAAACTATTCCTTCAGTGATTTCATCTCAGATTTACTCAAAGCAACAATTTTGTGCCCTTATCATAAATTCTTAGTCTAATACATTCACCGAGTTGTAACCAGCTTTATTTTGTATTTTAATGTTCAACACCAGTCAAAACAGTTTGATTTGGTATTCAAACAGCAGCCACACATTCCCATTGGGATTCCATTGTTGATTAATATTAATGTTCCCTTAGAATGAAATAATACCCAACTGTCTTCACATTTGTTCAGTGTGAAAGCCTAGCCTTCCAAAAGATAGGTCACACTGATGTGACACTATATCTTTTTGTCCTTAGAGTTTGTAGGCTGAACCTCAGAGCTGCCAGGCAGATTTGGGAAATTTGACCTCACTGCTTAAGCCTGTGAGCCACATGATGCTGATCATCCAAGAGGGCAGGAATTCATCTACATGTGTCAGCTGGTAGGAGACCACGTGAATGAGAACACTGATCATTAATGTGAGATGTGAGGGTCTTCCTTGCTGACAGAAATAGATTCCATTAGCATGAGCATAACTTAGTTATGGGAGAATGGCGATTTGTAGCATGTTATGGGAGCAGCCAGAGCAGGTTTATATCAAATCCAGTGGTGTCTATTTGATAAAATAACTACTGAAACAAACCACAGAATTGTCACATGCTCTGGACATGAAAATAAACAAAAAGAAAATCAGGCTGATTCCTGAGTGGCACATACTTAAATAAAGTTCAAATGACCAGTTTTTACCTCATATAGCAGGTTGCAAAATTGATAGATGGGCATAGCAAGTTGTTGTGGTTTAACCCAGCTGGCAACTAAACACCACAGAGCTGCCCGCTCGCTCCCACCCCGACAAGATGGGGGAGAGAATCACAAGGGTAAAAATGAGAAAACTTGTGGGTTGAGATAAAAACAGTTTAATACGTAAATCAAAAGCCATGCATGCAAGCAAAGCAAAACAAGGAATTCATTCACCACTTCCCATCTGTAGGCAGGCATTCAGCCATCTTCAGGAAAGCAGGGCTCCATCACAGGTAGGAGTTACTTGGGAAGATAAATTCCATAACTCTGAATGTCCCCCAACTTCCTTCCTCTTCCCCCAGCATTATATGCTGTCCATGACATCACATGGTATGGAATATCCCTTTGGTCAGTTGAGGTCGGCTGTCCCATCTGTGTCCCTTCCCAACTTCTTGTGCATCTCCAGCCTTCTCCATCAGTAAAGCATGAGAATCTGAAAAGTCCTTGACTTAGTATAAACACTACTTAGCAACAACTAAACCATCTGTGTGTTATCAACATTATTCTCATACTAAATCCAAGACACAGCACTGTACCAGCTAATAGGAAGTAAATTAACTCTATCCCAGCTGAAACCAGGATGCAAGAGCAAAGGAGATTTTATAGCATATGATCCATTACTTGTATTATGAGTAAAGTTTGAATAACTTTTCTCACTGATCAGATCAGTTCAAAGATCTACTTCTATATCAGAAAAACAGAAAGAGATTGGAATCAGGAGAGACACACCTACACAGGACCTTTCTGCTGAAACAATTCTAGGTGCTTTTTCAGGTATATACAACCACACTAAGAATAAGAGACTACAGATGTTGTTCACCATTCTAAGATTCACAGTAACAAGGAATTCTCTGACTGGACACTAGTAATAACTAACTTCAGGTGACCCAGAGGATATAATAGGGCATTCAAATGTCATCGTCCTCTCAGCCAACATCAGTCTGGATGAGGAATCAACATATGAAGCCACTGAGGGTTCAGTGATATGCAGTCACAACCTATATACTCATCATCCAGCACTATTGCCAGGAGTGTGGCATATCCAGAGAAGGAGGAGAAATAAAGGCAGTTCATTAACACCCAGATGATACTCTCTTAGGTATTTTGTGGCTAAGGTTACTGGCACAGTGTTATTTTGAACACAAAGGAGTTTATGCCATTATTACTTTATGTACTTAAATATAAAAGCAATGACTATGTCAAAGTTCCATTTCTAGTTGTCCTACAGCTGTAAACAGAGGAATAACAGCCAATTGCTTCTTAGAGTGTCATGTTTCACTTAAGAAGACTTTAGATTAAGACAGAGATTACATATGACTATTACAAATAGGGTATATTTCAGTGAAGTATCTTCTACCTAAAAAAGCATGCCAAAGGACTCTATGAAGCTTGAAGAAGACCTCACCATAACAGCCAAACTTCTGGAGGAAATACTTAGACATCAGTGAACAAAAGCATAGAAAAGTCAAGTGTAGGCAAGAACTGTAATATTAAAGGGCAGCATTCTACCATCTACCTTCCAAGATGAGCATTTTATCTGCTTTACCTAATGCCATCTGTACAGAATGTGGAATAATTCCAAAACTTGAGTTTTACTGCCCAAAAGGCAAGTAGAAATTTGAATTGTAGATTGAAGTTAAGTGCTAGGTTAATTCTTCTGAAAACTGATGCTCCAAATGTATACCAGACCACCCAGTGGGGATCTGCATGTTTAATAAACCATCTCTTCACGCGCATGAGACCTGCAAATACAAGACATAAAGTGATCAATCTTGAACCCAGCTATCTTATTAAAAGAGTCTGTTTGTTTGCCATGTGTAGTATTTGAACACAGTCTTATGCAGTAGATTATCTTTTATACATCGACCAGTCTTGGGTGGACTTTCAATTTGAATTCCAGTAACAGTTATTTCAAAATGGAAATACCTAGCAGCACAATGATCAGGTAAGCAAGGTACTGAAGGTGTAAGAACATCTTTAAACTGTAATTATTCAGAATGTGCTGAAGTTCGTTGGCCATTTACAGTACTATCTGCCTTTGTCAAGTATTTTATGGCATCATTTCTTTCTCCCAAATAGCTTCTTTCAATTAAGTTCTACTGGGTTTTTTTTCTGGGAGGGGGACCAACCTCACTGCTTCTACAGTGGTATTTTCTCATAGCGATGGATACAAATTACACTGCAGGAATATTACCAGTACAAAAACTGGCCAATAACTACTATTACGCCAACAGCATGAATACATACAACCGTACCAGATCACATGGCATTGGCTCTTTAGAAGCAAGGATGAAAATCCATTCATGCTGATCCACTTGCTTGAATGACTTGCATTGATGGAAATAGCATCATGAGTGTTTGAAGTTCCTCAGGTTCTTCTATGGCAGTCTCCTGTTTTCTTTCAAAGCAATAATGTAGTTTCTGACTCTTACATTAACATTAAAAAATAGACGAGCCTCACTTCTATTGTAACATCATAAAAAGGTTCTCTTCTAAGTCATCTGGAAAAGCACATAAAATGGCCAACTCATTCATCTTTTGCATTCTTCAGAGTATATTTTATAATCTTAGGACTACAAAGGGTATTTCCATTGCCCTAGGGACATACACTAACTGTCTTCACAAAATTCACTGTATACTGAGCTACTAAGGAGTTACCACTGGAATTTCATCCAGATAGTGACTTTTCAAGAGAAAACTGGTTGTTGTCTCTTGCAGTTGACAATGTTTGTGCTGTCTAGACTGGTATGATTTCCCTTAGGAGCAGAACAAGCAACAGCTAAATCTCAGTATCATCTTCTTTCCTGGGCAATCGTATATGCCATCTGTTCCTATTGTCAGAGCAAAAACAAAAGTACCAGCAAACCTTTGTGTAGATACCAGCCTGCTCAGTTCCTAACAAAGCACACAGTTCTCAGTGTGCTTACCCAAGAGTGACACTCTTTTTTTTTTTTTTAATCCTCTGTGTGGAGGAGGTATGTGCACATATGCTGCGTTTGCCACACAGACATCAACTCTGCATCAGAAGTGCCCTCTCAATGTCAAGCTCCAGGCTGGTGGCCAGATCTGCTACCTAAATCATGCTCAGTAGGATTCACATGCTCCTTACAGTTTTCCAGCCACACACAAAAAGGAATGGTGCTGCCCAGACATTTCCTTACAATGCATTAAAAGAACCATTTACTTTTCACGTGTAAAGATCTAAGAGCAAAACCAGAGCTGCACAGGGAAAAGAAGTAACTTGGGTGGACAATTCTTTATGATTTGTTAGGAAGGGACCACAAGAACTAATATATTTTAATGTGGTTCTGTTATTATTGAACAAAGGTATCAGCTCCACTCATTCCCACTTTTTTTCAAACTTACTGATCACAAGAAGTTGTACAAAAAGCCACTAGTTATAACCTCTAACAGTTAATAATTTTGAACTGAATTTGTAAAAAAAACCCTCAGAAATGATACTGATTTGAGGTTTTGAAGAAAAAAATAAGGTACTCAAGCACTATACAAAAGAGCTTGCTGACAGCATCAGCTGGTATAGCACAGCAATGACCACTACCTTTTATGTCTGCTTTAGCCAAACGGATTTTGTGATAATACAATTCTTCTCAACACAATTACTAGAAGAGGAAATGACTGCTCCTTTTTGAGATTTACCTTTCTGAATAAAATATTGTTCATAATACTAGTGGCCTTCCTAGCATGAAAACATGAATTTATATTTAGTAAGACAAGCACTCTGAGTGTACAAAACTGATTTCTTATGTGAATATTAACCAAAAACCCTAACTACAGAAATTGTCCCTAAGCCAAATCACTTCAGCAACCAGAACCGAGTTTTCTTCAGATTCTTATCACTGTTACTATTAGCAACACACCAAACAATTTCAGTGGCATATCAGTGTAATCAAAAACAGGCTAGAGGTGTAGGTGTATATTTATTTAGCTTGCTAAGTACCCATCCAAATGAAAGGGGAAATACGGCTGATAAGCTTTTATTCAGTTTAGTTAAATGAGACACACTTGCATGGTATTTTTAGCATATTCTCCCCTTTCCCTTCCTCTCTTCAGTAAGAATGTTTAACCTCCACTGAGCTGCATTTCTTTTCCAATTTCCAATTCATTTGTCACATACCTTATCACAGAATTTGTTCAGTTAGGATAATGTTAATGGCACCTAATGCAACATCATCCCACTGTGCAAACTATTACTGCTAAATGAAAGAGGACCAGCTGGCCTCTGCTTGTCCATGCTACCTAGCTGCCAGGTCATTCTTTAATTTGTTTTTTACTATTCTGCCTACAACACAAATCTCTTAGAGAGGAAGGTAGTGCTCAGCGGTATGATGTGGGCTAGTCCATGGCACCTGGAAACAAAGCCTGAGGTTATCCCTTGGACTTTCTCTTTAGTACTACAGTCATAGCCCTATTGGCTCAGAGTGTCTTTAACTTAAGTGAAGATATATTTATTTTGAAGAACCTGAGCTTGCAAAGAAGACCAGTGCTGATAAAATAATGCCTAAGTATTGCCTAAATCCACTATGTAAGTGCTCTTAAAGACTTTCAGGGTTTAAGTAGAGTCAGTCACCTTAAGAAGAGAAGGGAGATATCACAAAGGGGAGTAATTTTGCCAAAGTGTCGGGCTAGGAAAATTATCTTTTCAGTTACATTCTAGTATTTGAGAGCACAAGAGTCAGAGTAAATCTGGATTTTAATATTAGCTGTGTGGATGGAGAGAAAAAGGCTTTTGAACAATATTACAGAGAATCTCCAAATTTCCTGCACACTCTGTTTTTTGTGGATGTAGAGGCAGATAAGGTAGTGGTGTTTCCCTGCTATTTCCTGCTGTTTCAGCAATGACATCCCCTTAGTAAAGGACTGGAAGGCCTGTTTTGCTGTGTTGATCTTGGGCTGGCAGGCAGACATTCACAAGGAGATGTGAGAAAGACAGGCTGGAGCTTGAGGTGGAGCAGGGAAAAACAACCTGAACATGGATAAGATCTGTAAACTGTCAAGGTTGAAAGAGAAGCTGAATATGGGCTTGTGCATTCTGCTGCTTGAAGATAAGGTGAAGGTAGGAAAGCCAAAGAGAAACCCCTGAGAAACACTCATCAAAAGCTGAGAGTTCAGGAGAGCCCACTGAGGAATGGAAGTGATCAGGAAACATTTTGAACCCTGGAAGCCATCCAGGAGAACAGAAGAAGAAGATAGTGGAGGACAAAATTTGAAAGAGTATTTCTGGTCTGGACTGCATCCGGATAAATGAGAGTTAGGAAGGAAATGGAGCATTGCTCCTGTAATCTGGGTGACAACGCATTTTGATGACAGCAGTATCTGTCAGGGCCCTGAGCACACTAATAGGCCTTAATGACCTTGACCCTATTAAACTGGTCCAAGTCTTAAACTCTGGACCTGACCATCCTCTCCCCATGTCTGTGGCCCAGAAGCTCCATCTAAGTTCATGCCTGGCCATCCAGACCTGCCCTGAGCTACCTTGTAGGTAGGCCAGTCTCTAGTCTTGTCTTCTGCTGTTCCTGACTGGATCTCCTGGACAGCCTCAAGGCCTGACTTGTGACTTTGTTGACTAAAGAAGTGATGTTTACTTCTTGCTATCATTAGACTTTTAAATATAGCTAACAGTGAAAGGATAATTCTGCACCTCTATTGCAGACTGGCACAGGTATCCTGAGTCTTCATTGCATCTGGTGCAATCACATAGAAATTGAACCAAGGTGTATTTGATTTTTAAAAAAAGGATGTTTTTTCCCAAAATAATTGAGATGTTTAACCCACCGTAAGTGCACAAAACCACTGGGTTTTACTACGTTTAATTTTCTACAGGACTATGAATAGAACATTTTTTAGGTTTCACTAAAAGTTTCTGAAACTCTTGAGTTCCCATTCATTTGTTTTTTTGAAATCACCTTGGCCTTACTAGGAACATTTTAGAACAAACAGTGAGGTGCAGTTAACAAGATGCTCTCACAGATATTAATAAACCTGTCTATTCTGTCAGTGCCAAAACCATCTGGGATGGTATACTCCAGTAGAAAAAATCTTAGCACTTTTCAGCAAGTATGTGTCCTGATCTCCATTATTCATTTACTGTATATGTATCCTGAAGTACAGAATAAATAAAAAGTGATCTTACCGAGAGAAATGGCAGAACTCCACTGAGTTACAAAATCCCCCATTATAAATTAAAAAAAAAATTAAAAACATCTAACATAGGTTTCTGAATTCAAAAAGAAATGATTTGGTTTTTTAGGAAAATTATTTCTAACAATTTTTATAGAGCAATAATAGAAAAATAATGTCCACAACAGGTGTACGCTTTGAGGTGAAGTCTAAGAACAAGAGCCCTGGAACAGCAAATTTATATTTCCATATTATTTTACCATGTTTATTACAATTTAAACTGAAAGCATTTTTTCATTCTTATCAGGTCAGAGAATTAAATATTTCACTTAATCTTTCATCCAAATTTTACAGCCACTGAAGAAAAGATACTTGCCAGATGAAAATCCTGAATCAGTATTATAGTTATAACCACTGAATTCTACATCCAACAAAATTAGTTGATTCCAGTCACTCATTTTTCAGGTTAACAACAAGATTTTAAAAGCAGGTACCTAATGCAAAAATCCATGCTCAAGTGTGTGTCTGACCATAACTTGTGGTCTGTGATTCATTATGCAGGCAATCAAAGACCAGATCCAGGAGCAAAATTAAGTTATTTGATTGTATGTATGTTTTTTGGGATCATCATCTGAGCTCCCTCTTTAAATAGTGGAGAAATGTGTAACACAACTGGGCCCTTACCTTAGAACCACCTTCTGGCTAAGTCCATCAGCTGTAGAAGAACCCTCTATACAGCTACATTTAAACAATCTGAATCATACCTGTAAAGTTCTCCAGTAAAATATGGGGTTTTTTCTGAGATCAGCTTCTAGTAAGACCTAGTGGAAGTTAAAAATCAGTTTCACAGTTTTATTACAATACTTTTCTTTTTCTTTACAATAAGTAGTAGTATGGAAGTGTGTAAATCTGAGATTGATTACTCAAAAATGAAAAATGCAAATACTGACTGCTCGTTACGTACTCCACCAAAAGGCTTGCTAATGCCATAATCCATTCCAGCAAAACTCATATGCAAAGGAGAACTGGGGTAGCGAAAGATAAATCCCTTTTTTTACAAGTGGTAACTTCAATGTTAAAGACGACTTGAAGAATAGTGTTACTCTGATAGTTCAGTGACAACTACAAAGAACCCCTGAGATCATACTGTGAATTCTAGAAGAACTATGCTCGGAATTTATACTTTTTCAGCAGCACTGGTTTTATAAATCGTCGTAATAGTACAAGTGCAGAAAAAGGGAACCTGTGGCCATGCACTGTTGAATAAGGAGGAACAGGTATCCCTGCTTGCTTACCAAGGCACAGGCAGGACATTGTGACAGTTCTTTCAGAGGCAGACGTGGTTGTGTTGATGTTATGCTCCTAAAACAAGTGCTCAGACATTTACACCTTGAATCCATATAGGAGCAGAAGCTGGCTCAGAGCATATGAGGCTGCATGCTATGCCAAATATCCCACTGTAAATACCAACTCAGCACTCCACAAGCTGTACTATGTGTTTGTGAGCTTGCAGGTAAAGTTTAAGTTGTTGATTTTGACTAACACACCCATAAATTAGTTCAGGACCTCATAGGCTGTGTGTTCACCAGAAAAATAAACTGCCAACAGCCTGTGTGACAGGCAGTCCTTTTAATTGACTCTATTGTCAAGTGAAAAAAACCAAACTGAACATTAACCCTTGACTGAGCCAGTAAAGAGCAAAGCCTGCTGCTCCTGGTAGTTGTCATAAATCTGATGTCACACAGGAGATTTCGCTGGGAAATCCAGTGTGCAGCTAAAGGACTACTTACATCTTTCAGGTGGGAATAATTTTAACTGATCCCTGGCACCTTAATGATTTTTTTCTTTTTTTTTTTTAGCAAATAATGCAAAGGCAGCTGCTTTTGTAGTTCCTCATATACTGTTGTAAAACTCCTCCAACCTCTTCATCACTGCTACTTCTCCATGAAATAAAAGACTCTTCAACAGCCATAAGTCTTGTGATTTCATGAGATAAGACAGCAATTACTTGCGTAGTCCAGGAGCAGAGACAGGCTATAAATACAGCATCGCATTTTTATCAGGGTAGTACTAGTCAGAATAATCAGAGCTATCTCCAGCAGATGCTACCTGAGATTTCCAACTGCTGTTGTGGTTTAACCCCAGCTGACAACTAAGCACCACACAGCCACTTGCTCACTCACTCCTGGTGGGATGGGGAAAAGAATCAGAAGAGTAAAAGTGAGAAAACCCATGGGTTGAAATAAATACAGTTTTATAGGAAAAGCAAAAGCTGCACACGCAAGCAAATCAAAACAAGGAATTACTTCTCATTTTCACGCAAGTGTTGAGACATCTCCAGGAAAGCAGGGTTCTATCAAATGTAACAGTTACTTGGGAAGACAAACACCATCACTCCAAATGTCCCCCCCTTCCTTCTTCTTCCCCCAGTTTTATATGCTGAGCATGACATCATATGGTATGGAATATCCCTTTGGTCAGTGGTGGTCAGCTGTCCTGGCTGTGTTCCCTCCCATCTTCTTGTGCATCCCTAGCCTACTTGCCAGCGGGGTGGGGTGAGAGGCAGAAAATGCTTTGACTCTGTGTAAGCCCTGCTCAGCAGTAATGAAAACAACCCATTGTTATCAACACTGTTTTCAGCAAAAATCCAAAACACAGCCCCATACTACCTACTATGAAGAAAATTATCCCAACCAAAACCAGCGCAACTGCTTAAGTGACAATGAGACACTCTTTTAATGTTTCACTTGCTCTTCTGGAAGAAGCTCTTGTCTCAGAAAAGAGTAAGTTTCATCCTCAAACTTACTTCCTTTGAAAATATCTGTGTGAAAAATTCTTTGGTAAAATCTGCATTTTCAAGAGTTAAAGCGTTAAAAAATCTGTATGCAATGTATCTGCATAGGCAGCTTACCTTTGCCTGCTCTGAAGTGTTTTGCTGCCCAGTGCACATAGTTAAGGTGGCTATGATCACTCCCAACATACACGAGTCAACAGTATTCATTGACAGAATAGGGTTGCACTCTTTTTAAATGGTGGCTATTGAACTTTTGCTTTGTCGGAGAATGGGAACATTTCTTCTCTCAAAGGTATACTTAAAATTTTGGTCTTGGCAAACACAGCTGGGGATGTAATGGAGGATTAGCAGAAGTCCTCTACCACAGCAAGTTTAAGAGCCGTTGCCACTGAACACATTTTCCTCACGTTGAGGTGGTATCACAACATCAAAGCTATTTTCATTTGTTTACCTGAAATGAACCTGATGTGTTTTTCAATAGATCCCAAAACCAGTTGGCTTGTTGGTTCACTGTGTCTGAAGTTCAGCTGAACCATAATAAATAGTGTTTTGCTGATGATGTCAGTGGTGCTGAAGAAGTTTAAAGTATAAGGAGGTGGTGTAGGGACAGATAAAAAAAAGGGGGAGCAACAGTCTTGAAGAACTGAGGAGAATTGTTCCTCAAGTTCAGCAAATATTTAAAGGAGAGGTCAGACTTAGCTCAGATTCCTGGCTTTTGAAAATGATGGGCTTCCAGGAATCCGAAAGAGCCAATTCTCCAGCCAATACAGAACATGGAGCAGGCCAGTCTGTTGACTCCTAGGACTGTGGGACCAGGGTAATCTGAGATCACAGTTTTGACACATCGAAGGTGGTTATATATTCTACTTTTTTCACACTCCTCCAGTATTTTTCCAGTCTAGTGAGCCAGGTTATATGTCAAATTGATGTCATACTTAGCCCTGAAAATTATTACAAAATCAGATACACGTTCTGGATTTGAGATCCAGTTCAGCTAGGTTATGTATTTCATCACAAGTGTTACTGAAGAAACTTACAGCAGCCCTTGAATACCCAAGGGAAAGTAAAAAGGATTTGGGAGTAACTTTCTGCAAGCACTTCCTAATAACTTCTTATACAAGATGAGAGTGCTAATTTAGAAGAACAATATTTGTCCCAGATAGTATCCGAAAAGCTGTTATGATTAAAATCAGTCAAGGTTGATTAGTCTTGAACAATAGTTTCAAGACTATCTTAATTCTTCTCCTGTCTTTATGAATCATGTAACATATTGCACAGGATTTCCTAGTGAGATAAAGAGCTATTTTAATGATCCGCTCATCCGGATGCTCAAGATGTTTTTTGGATCTCTTCAGCCCCAGTTTTAGTGAAGGCTTCTCTTTTACTAAGGCAACCCACCCTGCCTGCCTGCAACCCTCCATCCTAACAGGCCATCCATCAGAGCAAGAATTGCCATGGGTATTTCTTCTTTCCAGCTAGAATTCCTGTGCAGCAGGAGCAGTTGATTGACAAACATAGTATTCTCTGGCTGGTTTTGCTCTTTTCTTTCTCTTCCTCAAGTATTTTATCACACGCACAGCCCCGATATATCTCCATCAAGCTATAATCACATCAAAATTTTCTTTACCACATCTAGGCTACTCTCCAACTCAGGCAAATAAACTACCACAGCTATTTACAATGGCCACAAGCAAACAGCAACAACAATGGGGAAAAAACCCAAACCAAACAGCGAAACCTTTTATTAGTTTTGTGAGTCTGACCAAATTCTCTTCTTTCTTCTGAAAGGCTGGAGTTTTTTCAGCCATACAGGAGGGTTCTTTTCCCATAAACATTATAAAAATATGATTATAAGAACAGCCATTAACAGGAGCAGAGTGGTACTTGGTTGCATACTGGGGCTAAACCATGACAGAAGCATATTTTAACTATGCCAGGACGCCTGGAGAACACGCAGTGTCTCAGTTGTTTTGGAAATCCGTAAGTCTAAGTATGTAATAAATAATACCCAATACAGGCATACCTAAATGTTCAAAATGCTTTTCTGTGATAGATATATGTTTAATAAGAGATAATAATCTCACTAAAGAAATACATTTTTTAAAAAAAAGCCTAAATACATAATAAACACTAAAAAGAAGTCTCACAAATGTAAGCTCAAAGGCAGAGAGGTTTGGGTCTTGGACTGGTTAAACACCACTTCGGTGTTAGATAAAGAAACTGAATGTCAATTTTTTGATTCTCCTTCTTCTGTCTTAATTTCAGGACAACTTTCTCCTAATTCCAAGGCTACTAATTCATCTTTATCCTTTCAAATTTTACGGTGTTTGAAGTTATGGAAAGAAAACACATACTGTTATTGGCATATACTATGACTGAATTTAACATTGAGAAAAATATGTCCAAAAAGTCCTCTTTTAAATAAAGAATGGAAAAATTGCACATAATATATTTATTTTAAAACCATTATGTCTATACAAAGAAGTGTTAGGAACACAGGAATTAACTACTGATAGCTAACCATAATGCAACAGCAACAAGCAATCAACTGGTGAAAGTCATAGATAAAAATCAGATCCTCCAAATTAAATGTCCAACATACTTAAACAGAGATCAGCAGATATAAAGAATAAATGGCAGTACTTCAAAAAAGGCAAGCTGCCAAATAACAATCATAGCTAGGTTAAAAAGCATATAATGAAGGAGACTCGTGGAGCAATCCTAATAGCAGGAATTGCAAGTATAAAAAGAGAAAACAAAGTTTTCAAGAACCACTTCCTTCCAATGCACTGCATCTGAGCAGCAAATGAACTTTGCTTTAATTCCACTGTCCTAAAACACAGTCTTTGGCCTCCAAAGGGCCGAGGATTTCTGACAACTCCCTTGGATATACAAATTGCCTTAAGGAAAGTGGAGGGGTAGCAAGGCCTTTGAAGGACAAATGTTTGTTGTAATTCAAAGGTTTTTCCCATGATGGGTCTGGACAATGTGGGAATCCAAAGGAGTCTCCCACCCATGGCCCTACAAACCCTGTGTGTAATCTCAGAGAAAAGCTCACAAAGCAGATCAGAAGGGAATTGTCATGGATTGAGGAATCTCTGGAGACAGCACAGCCGCATATAGAGTAACCATGCCAAGGGCATCCTTGAAAGGATTAAGGTTCACAGGCATTATTCTGAAAAACAGGTCATTTTTCAGCTGACTTAAGTGAAGACCTAGCAAGGTCCCTAATTAGTCCAATAAAGGCACAAACCTCAGTCCTGTTTCTTTTCAGTCAAATGATGAATTATTCCTAAAGAGAGTTAACATGGTTCCTATCAATGTTTCTGTGGTTTCTACTTAAATAAGAAGTTGCTTTTTTAGAACCAAGGCATTGTGTCCCTACTCCTCTTCTTCTTTATTGTTCTTGGTGGCTTTTGAATAACTGTTCTCTTTGTGAAAAAAATAATTATTTGTCATAAGAGGTGCTATATTCTGTAATTGAGAACACACACCCCAACAGAGAAAAAGAAGGGAAACAAAGCAACTTCATTGTGTGGAAAAAAAAATGTCTTCATTCACAGTACTATAAAATGTAGTTTTCTCCCACCCCATAGTCAAGTAGGAAATAACAATAAATTACAAGTTTTCCTAAGATGTAACATCTGTTTTGTATATATAATCCATAAAAGGCTTCCAAATGCCCTTAAATGAGTCCTCAATCTTCTACAAATTTGAGTCATCCATAAATCCTCTGTTTTTTAATCTATATGCAATCTTCTTCTAATGGACTGATCTCAGTAAGAATTTCCATTTTTCTTAGGCTTGGGGCAGGAGGAGGTAAAAGAAGGTGGGGGGAGAGGGGAAGTTGCAAAATAGAAGAGAGAAGAAAATTAACTTGGGTTTATATGTTCTGCATTTTTTTTTAATTAAAAAAAAAAAAAGATTGGTAGATGCATGATGACTTTTAATGAATTTATATGGCTTTCCCAAGAGATTCAACTATTGTCCTACTATTTTATGCAAAAGTTTCCCTCTATGCTAGAAGATACTAACCAAAAAGACAATCAGCATTGTTGTCTCATACCGTCTGAAGCAACTAGCACTGGGTCTTCTACCAGTGGATCTTGACCTCTGTCTCTTGTTTTTCACCCTCACTCTGGCATTGCCCCTTGAGGAGTGATTTTATTCCATGTGAAGTAAATGGAAACTACTACCTCATTTGAATGGTGGGATTTCACACCAAATTGTCAAAGGGAAGGCAGCATGGTATGAGAAATATTTCAAGATCAAAATCTATTTAGTTATTTACCTCAGAACACTGTATGCCTTCAAGCAGGTTACTCTTTCCTCTCTCTATAAGGCTAAACAATATGCTATCATAACAAAGGGAGAAATATGCTATCAAAACTCCTGTTATTTGAATTAGTCTTAAATGAGCTTTCAGCTATTGACTTGTGTTAGTGATTACATGAGTGTCCTCACATTGCTAACTACAGGTTTTTCAAACACGGAACACAGTTCAGACTGGAGGAAGGAACTCACTCATGAATATCACTCGTGAATATCTAGGACTGCTGCTGAAGCGTTATTTCTCTACACAGACTTTTCTGTGATGACTGATGTGTCTATTCAGGGACTGCACAGCAAGAATGTCATGCAGCTTGCTTTCACCTTAGGTTTTTCACCAAATGGTAAAGACCACATACCAAGAAATCCATGGGAAGGCCTTAGTGTCAGTGTGAATTTTTTCTCACGTTGCAGTCTTGCATCTTGATAGAACATATGTGAAGTAATCACGATTTTCTCTTTTTTTTTTTTGGATTCAGCATGGGTTAAAGCTTCATAGTATTTGTGAATTTTAAAACAAGCCTTGAAAAATGGGTAATGCATGCATTTTGGCAGCACACCCTACCCATTCCTTTCAGCCACGTACATTGTTGTCTGGCTAGTTTTTGCTCTCCACCCGAAAAGTCTACTATTGCTAAGATCATAGAAATCACATGTCAGTAAGAGTATATTTCAACACGACTGATCACAAAATAGGAAAAGATTTTGTGGGTATGGCAAAAAAAATCACTTTGAATTATTAAAAAACAGCCTTATGAAAGTTTGCACAGAAAAAAATCTTTGAGCATTTAAAATTTGCTGTTCACAATTTTTTTTCCAATAAACTACAGCTTTTCATGATCAAACCTTTCTGTGTAAAACTATGCTAAATCTTTTTTTTTTAATTTTCACCCTTTAAACTAACAAAATAGGATAGTCTAACAATTTGAAAGCTGCATTTTTCCATTGAAAAGTTAACCAGTTCAAATTCATGTGATTAAAACACTCTAGAGAGTCTTTGTCTTGATTCTTAATAATGGCTGCAATAGCTTTTAGGGTAAATGTACCTTGTAAACTACTCAGTTGTCAGTGGGAGGGATCCAAGAGGGAGACAGAACTGCCCGTGCAATGTTAATTGATTCAGGCTCTGCACCAGTCTAACTAGTGTTCCATGGCTTTGAGTTCAGAGGTGATTTACACTTGTGTCTTCCAGAGCATGGCCTGAATTTGCTTGCCTTTGCCTACAAAACTCCGTGTAAATCCAATTTGGAGTGTCTTCTGCAGAACTCTGCAGTGATCTAGGAGGTTGCAATACTGATCTCTCAAAAGACGGGGTGAGGAATGGGATGGAGGATCTTAATGTATGAAATGAAATTTAGGGAAATGGGAAACATTCCATTAAGTTCACTTTGCACAACATCTCCCGTATTAATGTCAGTTGAGCTTTCCAGTTCTTCCAGTGGCTGCCATTTGTCTCTCAGCACTTCAGCATAACCTGTTTTCCTGCCTCATCTAATAATTTTTAATCTAGAAAAGCCCAAGTCCTGTGAAAGGCACCAAATACTCTGCCCACATGAGGGCTGTGGAGCCTTTGGCTACCCAGCAGCCTCTTGTTCTCACATTGGTAGCTTAGGGCTGCCATCCAACAAGCAGCCCGTGTAATGTCCCAAGGCTCTGCAGTTCCCATTCCATTTCCTTGCAGGAAGGAGTGCCAGAAATAATGTTTCAGCTATGAAAAAGGAATTTTCAACTAAAAGATTTACAAAATCCAAGTACTTCAAGACTACTAGCTTTCTTTTCTGCCTCTTTGCAGATAATTGGTTGTGTATCTGATTCTTTTTCCCCAAAATAAATCATAGCCCATGTCACATCCACTGGCACAGTAACACTCATTTCACCCACTTTGTTTTATTTAAGCCAATATATCATTTAATCAGCCTGCTGAGCTTGAATCAAGAAATTCTACAAAGCAACCTGAAAAATGGGAACAATCCTGCGCAAATTCAGGGGTTTTTGTTTGGTTGGTTGGTTGGTTTGTGTGGGGGTTTTTTTGTGATTTCTCCTGCTTTTGATCCAAGAAATTCTATTCCTCCCAGGAACAACTGTGATCCTTGGGCATGGACAGCTGCTAGGAATGTTGCAAAGACAGACATATGATTTCATTTGGCTTTACACCCCACTGTCCAGGAGAAGTGGGCAGGCTGCCAGAGAAGTGATTTTGTCTACTGCAAAAAAAAGGGCTCCTTGTATCATCTCTTGTGATGTGACTTCACACTGGACACAGCAGGTTTAGGGAAATGGCAATGGTCCTGGTATCTTTTCTAAGAAAGAAAGGAATAAAAATAGTGTTTTATGCATCCTTTCCCCCACATCTATCTGTATGCTGAAGACAATTTTCAGTAATTCTTGGAATATTGGGAAAGTTCCAGATGGCTGAAAGGAAAAATTATGGTGTGGCAATATCTTAGAAGGCTTAATGAGACCTGGGTCCACAATAAGGCTGTCAGCAGGACTACAGTCCGTGGTAAAATGAAACAGGAGAAGAGAGAGAACTTGATTAATACAGCATTAAAGGAGAATAATGCAATTAATGCCAATCACCCAGGATTTATGGAAAATAGACTGTGTCAGAGAAAATTTCCTATCTTTTTTTGATGAGGTTACAAACCTGATTCATAAAAGTAATAATGATAATTTAATATACTTAGATTTCTGTAAGGCATTTGACTTAATAGTACATAATATTTTGATCAGGAAACTCAAATGATGTAAAATCAATATAGCAGACACAATATTAAATTAATTAAGAGCTGGCTAACTGATAAGTTTCAAAATGTAATTGTAAACAGGGAGTCACTATTATATGGGAGTGTTGCTGATGGAGTCCTGCACAGATTGTGTTTTGGACCTTCCAGGAACCTGGCAGGGAAAAAGAAGAAATCAACCAAAAATCATTGCTGATCAAATTTGCAGATGACACAAAGATTGGTGGACTGAGGAATAATGAAGAGGAAAGGTCAGAGACACAGAGCAACATGAAACTCCTAGTAAACTAGATGGAAGGAAAGGATATATGCTCTAGTACAGAATAAGCTCAATGATCTAGAAACAAAGACAATAAACTTTAGAGATTTACACTAATTTTACAGTGTTCCTTTCCAAGTGTTAAATTTCCCTTTTTTTTTTTTTTTTAATTGGATGGTCTAAGCCACATTCTGGTCCTACATAAGTAGAGGCATCAGATAACAGTAATGGTCTTTGCATGACTTAACGCTGTTTAAACATAATCTGATTTTTATGTAAACTTGTTTAACTTCTAAGTGCCTTAGGGGCAGAGGGAAGAAACTCTCCTATGCGGAGACTTTGTTTGTCTAGAAGTAGGTAACAACCCTCCAATGAACTTTATGATGGATCTATCAACATTGGAACAACATAACAGAAAAAAATAATGCTATAAAATGAGATAGTTCTTAGCCAGCTGTGGGTTTTGCTGGGAAAAAAAAAAAGGATTCAGTTAAAAAATTTACAACAAACCTCAGAGTTGTGCACCAGGGTAGAAATAAGGTGCTGAGAACTAAAACATTCAAAGATTACTCACAATATTCAGGAAACTGGTGGAACAGGATTAAGTTGAATAAGGTTCAACTCTAAGGAAAAAAGAAGGGGTCAAGACATGCGAGTTAATAAGAAAGCTATGCTGCTTCCCGGTCCCATTACATGTGTGACAAAACCAGACCATTAGCAATAGAAGATGACTTTGAGATGGTACAATTACTTTTTCATCTCTTTGGCTGCTGCCAAATGCACAGGAGTAATTATTGGAGGTGATGAAAAATTCCCAGTGGGCTACCTCCAGAGAGTCATTCCCCTTCTGTAGTCGCTGACAGGTCTGGGGAGGGGCTGGGGGTACCCGCCAGCCCCATCACCTCCCAGTTCGCACCCCATCTTTGCAGCATTCTGCCTGGCCAGCTGAGGGACAGCAAAGGTGCCGAGAGCTTGAGCAGCAGTGGCACTGAAACTCTTGAATCTATTTAAACCCACTTGCAGAATTTAGATATTATTTGGACAGTCTGGGTCTTTATTTTCTTTCCCCCTTTCTGCTCCAAACAAAAACATTACATGGTTCAGTTTCATACAGAAACAGCAAATTGGAGTTTTCCACAACAAATTCAAACAAAATAGAATTTTATAGTTCCAGTGCCTCTTTAGACTTTTAGGTTTTTTAGTAGAATAAAATATATTCCATTACTTAGTTTCTAATTTTACCCAAGCCTCTTGTCTCTATTCATGTGACTAATCCTGCCGTGATCACACAGTATTAACGAATGCACTCCTTGCAGCATGACTAAAACATTAGCAAGAAAGAAGCATAGGAACTGCATTCCTGGGTCAGACTACTGTTTTATTTGAGCAGACTAAAGGGTTAAAACTGAATTGCAATAATCCCATCCTTATTTTGTCCTTGATAAGCACAGCTAAATGTTACAGTAAGTATAGTAGGATCCCACACTGATATATCAGGTTGTTTATTTTTTAAGGAGTTCTGGGTTGTTTTTTTTTTTTTTTTTTAAACTGGAAATTACTCATCCTGCTCAGTAAAGGTCTTTTTTAAAGGGTCAGGCAGCCTGCTACCCAAGACAGTTCCAGGTACATTTTTCCTTGATCATTATTTGGAAGGAGAAGAAGGCATTTTCAACTCTTATCTAGCTTGCCATTCTCCAGAATATAGGACAGGGTGGGGAACGGGAAGATAAAGATCTTGGCAGCTGAGTATCTTCAAGCTGAGATTTGCTGGAAAGTCACAAGGCACAGCTATATATTTGGATTCTAGGAGGCATGCGTTAACTATGTATTTCTGCAGTGAGAGTCAGCTTGTTGGTATTTCAGTAGTTTCCAGGGTTTCTTAGTCAATTAAAGAAATTGGCCAAGCCTTACAATTTCAGGCTGCCAGCTAACTCAGGAAAACAATATTGTATGAGTTTACATTTGGTTCATGCTTTTAAAAGCTGTCCACAAGTGTTAGAAGCAGAAGCCTATTAATTTTTTTAAAGGGAGGAAGAGATTCATGAACACAGTTGGTGCAGATCTAATTCTGTGAATGAGGAAAATACAGGCATTTCATTAGGAGGTAGCTGGCTGATTGTCCAAGTACATCTTGAAAATATGCTTTCCTCATCCCAAACATTGGTGACTTCTGCCTTCTTCGCATCTGAAAGATTATTCAATTCAGAATGAGACAAAGTGCTTAATAGCCTGAAACACCAAAACATAAATATTCAAACAGATCTGCTGGTTTTGTCTGCCAGGCTTTCTTTGGCAAGTTTGAAAAAGTTATTTTGCTTTGAGATCATCTATTGCTGTTTTGATTAATAGATACTTCCACACATAACTCAGTACTAACCTCTCCTTCATCTTAAAATATATTCCTTGTAAATATCCAATTGAAATTGTTTATGAAATTTCCAGCAGTGTCATTACAGATGTTTTATTTGCCTGAGGGTATAGTTTAAACTTGCTTTGCTGCTGAAGAAACTATTCACATAACTACACCCTTACATGCTACAGAGTAATATTTTAAAGAACCTAGAAAAGTATGTATTTTTAAAGCCAAATTCCAGACACTCTTGGACTCTCTAACTCGAGTTAATAACAAAGACCTTCTATTTCTCTTCTCCATATACCTTCTCTGAAAACAGTGATCAAGTCTAAGAGAACATAAATGTTGAATATGCATGGAGCAAATGGAGACTCAATATCCCAGGGGGAAAAAAAAAATCATGCACCCTTCACTGAAAGCTCAGATGGTCTACTGGGAACCCAAACTTTGCATATATAGCACTTGCAAGCCTCTGGAGCCTAAGCTGTGTCTAGAAAACCCTAAATCCCTGTGGTATATTCTCAAAGAGCACATCCTCTGTCTTGCAAATCTCCTGAGACCAAGAAGTCAAAATGCAGCTACACGTACCAGGGCAAAGTACCAACTTCTCAGTCTCCTCTCGCATGCCAGAAATCAGAACCAATGGGCACACCTGTATACAGAAGCTTTGCAAGAAGTTGAAACACAGCTTCTTTTACTTAAAGAACAAATTATAAGTTGGTACTGAAGGTTATTAATCTGCCAAGGGTAGGATCCCACCCACCCAGTGTGCAGCACATCACACAGACATAATCTATCGCTGGGAACATCCACAGGCAGCTGCCTCCCCAGTGACTGGAGAGGGATCTGAAGTGTCTCTGTTAAAGTTGCTTCAATAGATAATAGAAACTTTAGCACCTAATTCAGGCAGGTTGAATCCACCCCTAATACCTGAAAACTGTGCCCTTTATTTAATCTTGTTTTTCCCTCCAGGTCTGTTTGTATTAAGTTTCTTTTTCACCCCGCTGAACTTCTGGAGCAGATATCTCTTCTTCAGCTTGAGCTGTTAAAAATGGTCTGTTATCCCTTTTTTATAACCCTCTGGTTCCTCTGCCAGGTGACATCATTTGTAGGCTGGTCTGGAAAAGCAGGCCCTAGGTAGGTGACTTTGTTGCCTAAGTGACCTGCTGCCTATTGTACCAAATCTGAGTAACAGGAGCTAGCTCATTGCTTAAAGCAATTATGCATCAGTGAACCAGGAGCCACATCCATTCCTCCATGGTCTGTGCCTCCGTGATGTGAAGAATCAGGCCAACATGCAAGCCAAGCCAGCAGAAAGAATAAAACCCTGCCTAACCAAAACAGAGCTGGCAGTTTTCTGACAACACAGGCAGGACACTCACAAGTTGTCCCCCACTGTCCACAGCCGCCTCCTAAAAAAAATAATAAAAAGCCTCACAACCACAATGCATACATATTTAGTTAGACATGGAAAAATTATGTCACAGGGCTCCTTTCATCTCTCTTTTCCTCTCCACACTTGGTAGATATTTTATTGGCTTAGGAAAGGCTAGTGGTGCTCTCATCTTCGCACAGTGTATGAGTGCTGGCACCGTCCCTCCTGCCAACATCCCTGAGGCCGAAGAAAAGGATGGCGAAGGGCCTTCACAACTTCCTCACAGCTTCTGCAGGCAGTCATGAATGCAACTGTAAAGGTACAGAGGAATAGAAAACACCTCCAACTCTCTACTACGAAGACAAAGCTACCACCTTCCGTGCTTGTGCGTGCATCACCCCCTACTCACCTAACCTACACGTCTTTAGCAATGCAGTTCTTCCAGGGTAAACAGGGCTGTATGTGGATCAAGGTGCACAGGAAGATAAATTAAAAAAAGAAAAAAGAAGCTAGCAATACAACAGATATATAGAACCATGTCTAAAGATGGTAAAGCAGTGTAATAAGTGTACAAGCAAAACCTTATTGAGATACAGCTTTGATAAGGAAGTCACAGCTACAGAGGGTGACTACAGTGCTGTTACATAAATTAGTTGCATTTACTTGTTTCTAAACACAGCCTGCTATTTTTAATTACATTTTTTAACACAATGCCTATGCAGAGGCTTTCTAAATCCAAGTCTGTCCAAAGTTATTTTTATAGTCTAGTTAGAAACTTCTAAAAATAGAGCATTTCTGTACAAAACCACTGGCTAAAGTTTAATAACTGTTACAGTATGCTGGTGGGGTATGAGTAAATTATATACTGTGATGACTTAAAAATGGAAAATAAAGAAGAGGAGAAACAGGAGCTCAATTGACCCAAGTGCAATGCAGGTAGGAGTCCCAGCTTGAAATTCTTCAGGACTGTTTGCATACACAGTGGAATGCCCCAAAGTTTCATTTATCATGTCTTTCTGTAATGTCAGCTGGTTTTCTACACAATGCTAATCTGTGCCAATTGAGAAAAAGTTTGGCCTTAGCTACTTAGATCATCATAAAAATCCCTTGGTTTTGTTCACCACAGCCAACCTTTCAGGAATATAAATAACAGAGCTTGTCCGGCAATCAGAAATAAGAACGCCTCTAACAACTAATGGATCAAAGTTGGAATTGTGCTGTTATAATTGGTATAACTGGAAGTCTGATGAACCAAATCAAGTACCATTTGCAAGGATACTTAAAAAAAAAAAAAGAAAAAGAGGCTGCTGTAATGAAATATAGACTACCCTTTCACAGAGCACTAACTAAACATTTTATTACTTACACAGATTCCATCAGTCTTTCTAATAACAGCAGAAAGATTTGTTTCCCAAGAAGTTTTTATCATGAGATAAATAACCTTTTCTGATGAAAAACAAGTAAATAAATAAACATTTTTTTTTAAATAGTATTTTTCCTATCAGAATGAATTTGAGGCCAATATTTGAAAACTGCTGAATACTAGGTGGACTTCCAAGCCCATGTTGTTCACATGAATACAAATAGTTGTAATGACCCTTGCAAAACATATGCTCAGAGTAAACAAGACAAGGATTGTGTGATTGAGTTGCTCATATTTGTTGTATCATGACTGACACAAGAAAATAATCAGCATTGTATTAAAAAAAAAACAAACCCCAAACCACAACAGAAACTAAAGCCTCACATATTATTAAAAGGATAAATAACGCTTTGCTTCTAGGCAGCTGCTATCATTTTCTGCCTCAAGCCATGAATCTGAATTATTTGACTGGAGACATGAAATTATCCCCATGGTACTGTGGTAAAAAACAAAACCCTCTCAGTCCTGTTTTAATTGCTTGTTAAATATCAGTCCTTTAGATGACGTTGTCTGAAAACAGCTCCTACAAGTCTCCAAGATGTTCCAAATCAGTTTTTCTAGTACTTGGACTACTGTAACTCTGAAGAATATTGAGCCAAGTCAGAGAGGATGGTTATGTGACTTTTCAGCTGCAGCTGGAAAAAAGAAAACTGCATCTGTAAATTATGATGTGCTCTATGAAGCAACACATAGAGAAACACACGGGAAAGTAAGAATAAGAAGGTTTTATGACCTTAAGCACATTTCTACTTATGTCACTAGACCAGTCCAATACATCAGAATGCTTAAGGTTACAAAGTGAAATGAATATTTATTACTTTAAAACAATCTTAAGATTGTTTTCCTCCAGTACATTAAATATTGTGTTGTTGGTTTTTTTTCCTTTTCTTTCCAGATTTTGCAGGAAAGAATTGCAAACAAAGTAAGGGTCAGTCTCAGACATGGAAATAAAATGAAAAGGCAGAAATTCATATTAGTTTCACAGTATGTAACATTGCCTCATGAATCACTCCCAGTTCCTGTGTTCATGAATAAGCCTTCTACACATTCAAAAGTGATCTCAGAAAGGGGTGGAGAGCAAGGTGACAGAATTTACTGCATGCTGCTCCTGTTTAACATATGCTACAGATGGTGGTATACCCAAGAACGTTGTCAGGTTTGCCTTCTCATATTTTCCAGGTTGCTTTCTTTTTGTAACCACATCCTGAGAAATTTGGTTGTAGAGCTGAAGGCCAACTAAAGTCTCTCTCCAACTGTAACACTTCGGGTCTGCAGAGGTTGGAGCAGTGAGAGACCAAAGGATGCCCTGCCAAATCAGAAGGAGCTCTGCAGGGAAAGGAAAGTGGAGGCAAGCCAAAGGAGGAAAAGAGGATGGGCTGCACGGATATTACACACGCATATCCATGGCCATGACACATCACACACTTGGCAAAAAAGGGCTGGTGGAACCGTCACTAGAGCTGAAACAGTAATGCACAGGAAAGACAGCCAAGGGACTATGCTGTGACTCCTCTTCATGGTCCCATGTGCTGAGAGGATCCAAGATGCATCTGCAGTCTGTCTGCATCTTCCCTACTTGAGCACACTTCAGCTTTAATGAAATGGACTTCATCTTTGCATCAGGATTTCTTGCTTTTGCCCAGAATGGAAAGATCAGTTTAAGAATAAAGCTGTAGGCTGCAGTTCTTTCACAATCCCTACAGCAGCCTGGTCTCAGTTCCGAACCTGACAGCATGTCTCTAATCACACATATCATTTTAGAAACACTGTATTTCACCATGAAACTAGTGTAGGCAGGTAGGCGATTGAGCTTTTCAGCAGACCAGGCAATGCTCTCTACTGCTATAAATACTCTTTCAACAACGCAGCTGTATTACATGTACATTTAGTCTTACATCAAGATTGAAACTGTCGAGATTAAAGCTTTATGTATAGTATTTGCAAAGATGTCAGTAGTACTGGATTTGGTTTGAATGTCTTTTATCTGCTAATGGAAACTTGACAATGCTTACCTTTAACTAACGCTAAACTGACTGAATGCCTCTGAGACTGTCCCAGCCTACAGTGCTGAGTCTGTGCAGTGTTTCAATAGTCAGATCCTTTACTATAATTGACTGAGGATGAATGAGTGTTCTAAAGATTTTCCTATCCCTTCAGGGGTTTCCAGTAAATCTTTTATTCAAGTTAGGTGGAACAGTAGATTCTTCTATGAATCAGCATGGTACACAGTTTGAATTTTTCACAGATCTGCTCTGACAACAATACTAACTAGGCTGTAGAATTAAACTTAGATCCAACCATTTAATTCCACGGATGCCCCGAGTGAGACAAGATGATATATATCTATAAAACAAATACCTCCCAGATTCACATATAGCAGCTGACCTCTCAGCATGATGGACCAGAGGAGGCAGCATCCATTCACCTGCAGATAGAGTCATATTCATAGAATCACAGAATGGTTTGGGTTTGAAGGGACCTTAAAGATCATCTAGTTCCACCCCCCCTGCCATGGGCAGGGACACCTTCCACTAGACCAGGTTGCTCAAAGCCTCATCCAGCCTGGCCTTGAACACTTCCAGGGATGGGGCATCCACAGCTTCTCTGGGCAACCTGTGCCAGTGCCTCACCACCCTCTCTGTGAAGAATTTCTTCCTGAAATTAATTAATGCCTGAAATTAATTAATTTCTTCCTGAAATATTAATGCAATTGATTTCTACTTAGAGAACAATATCTTTTATGCCCCTTTTGGTGCCTGTTTCTGAGAGCAACAAATCTTTCCCAGATGCAGTATCTTGGGCTGATTACACAAAAAAAAAAAAAAAAAAAAAAAAAAAAAAAAAAAAAAAAAAAAAAAGAAACCTGTTTGCAAACATTTTCACGTGAAATAATTGTGCCTGAACACCAGCAGCTGCTGTGACTTCTTACACATGTAAATGAGTACACGTTCATCTCCTGTTTATCTTCAGATATTTTTCAGGTAAGTTTTATGCCACTATGCATGTCCCACTCACAAGGCAACACTACCAAGCACATTTCAAGCAAAGAGGAGGGGCAGGTTTTTGAAACTTCCCCAGCAAATGTTTAGTGCATTGTGGGAAATGTTTGCTATGTAACATTGTACCATTTAAAATGTGTTGAGCTCAGAGGTCAGCAAGAAGAATATAACTTATTATCTGGAGGATATTGCCCACTCTGCAAAAAGGAGAGTCTACAGGGGAAATCCTTATTTTGGATGCCATACAAAAGACTATATGAAGAACCCTGTTTTCAAGAATCCTACTGTTCTAGCATATCCGACTTTTAACACATTTATATTATAGACCTCTTTCATTGCTCTACAATAGCCAGGATTTGCTTATCTTGAGGTTAAAAAGCCAAATAAAGAATACAATTCCCAAATAGATTACCTGATTGAAGATCCACAGAATAAATGTGTTTTCATTGACCTCATTGGACAATGGATCAGACCCATAAACATGATTAATCCCAGAATTAAAGTTAATCAGTTAATCATATTTAAGACTTTTTCAGAATTGGTATTTCTTTTCCCACTGCCTTCAAGGTCAGACCTTTTCTGTTTATGTTTTGTTCACACTAAGGCAACATGGTTGTTAGTTATCCCTTGAGATCTCTAGCAAGCATGGATTTTCCATGGAAAGCTAAGAGGACACCAGCCTTCCCCGGTGGCCCTTAGTGGACTGTGCAGGATCCTGCATCTCTGATATGCCTGAGGTCCTGTAGCTATAAAACTGCACCTGCGAGACTGGTGTTGCATTCATCATTATCTGCTCTTCGTGTGCTTTGTGATCTGAAAAAAATCCTGTATTTTATTTTATATCTTTCCTCATGTAGATACTGGACACATTTCAGATTGTATCCAAACAGCATTGTCCCAAACATCTGACAAATCAACTTTCCTAAACACTCCAGAGACTTCGGGATAGCCTGTGCCCATGAGATACATCTTGCCATTTTTTCATCCATCAGTCAAGAGACATCCTCCCTCCAAACAACCCTGTTCTCCCTTCAAAAAGGGAAGCAGATCAGCAACTCGTTCATCCCTGCTTCCCACATTCTCCACGGCTGTCACACCTCAGTAAGTTCATCCCTCCCTCTGCATTTGGCTTCATAAACACATTTTGCAAAGGACTTGAAAACACAGTAGCTGATCAGATTTAACACCTTGGTATGGATCAGATGAAAAATTCTTTCCTGAACCAAAACTACTAAAAAGGTACAAGTAATCACTGCAAATAATCCTCAGAATCCAGTGCTACAGTCCTCCAAACAGGTTACTATAATCAAACAGCACTGAAAAATTCATCTAAATGACAAACCTTCACTCAAATCATTAGCATCTTAAAGCAAAAATAATGTGTGAGCTCTAGGCATTTAATAACACTAATTTTGAGCAAAGTTACGGTATAATGCACCTATAATTGGGCAAAGTTTGTCATCTCTATGCTCATACGCACATATTGTGAGAGGATTTCTGTATAATAACTATGGTAACTGTGTTACCAGAAACCCTGTTTGGCAGCTGCAGAACTCTCTATATAATATCCCACCTATCTCTTCTCCATCATCCTCACTTCATAATTTAAGTCCAAGCTTTACAATGTCTGGTACCTTACTTTGTACATGACCAAAGAAGGTGTGAAAACTCTAGGTAATGCACAAGTTTACCTGCAGAAATAGTTTCTTCTAACAATCTTATCCTTCAAAAATGGCAGAATATTTCTTCCCAAGTCTACAAAGGACTGAAATCATTAGGTAAATCCAAACAATTCTTTTCAGAAGAGCACTTGGTACAGGCTCCAACTCATTCAGCTTAGCTATGTTACTAAGGCATATAGATTCAGAGACACAAGAGTCAATGGAGTAGTACACTCCAATTCAAAAAGCTGAAGTGGTTTCTTTTTGAAATATCGACTGAATGAATCCGGGATATATTACCATTATCCAACTTAATCTCATTCATTTCCTAGGAAGTAAACTTACATTAAAATTTCAATCTTGAGTATTGAAGAAATACACCCAAAATCCTTTGTCCATTAACTGCAAGTCTGTCCACACACAGGAAATACTGTAGAACAGCTAAATCGCCTCAACATTGTCAGTGATGAACAGAAATCTTTACTCTTTCTAAGTAAAAAGACCTTGTAACACTTTTGTTTCCTTTTCAGAGCGAGGCATTGCAGCAGGATGAACTCCAAAAGTCAGCCAGAAACTAGACACTGCTTTTGTTCCCATCCCATCCTTGCCTTTACCTGTAGTTTCTTTCCTAGCAGTACTTTAATGCCTTTACTAGTTTCTTACCCTGTTTTGCCATGATTTCATCAACAGAAGTAAAAAGTCAGTCAATGGTATGGAAAAAAATTGTATGTTCATAATTTATTTCATTAATTAGAAATTCTTGGAATTGGAAAGAATGTCCAGAACATTAGTTATCTTACTTGTGAATGGTAAAAAGAGTTGATGCGAAAGCCCCTTGGAAGGGAAAAGTGAGACTTCAACAGATGCAGTCCACTGAAAGTAGTGTTTGACTTGTGTGTACACATTCACTGTTGGATATAAATATTATCATAGAACCATAGAATCATAGAATGGTTTGGGTTAGAAGGGACCTTAAAGCCCATCTAGTTCCACCCCCCTGCCATGGGCAGGGACACCTTCCACTAGACCAGGTTGCTCAAAGCCTCATTCAGTTTGGCCTGGAACACTTCCAGGGATGGGGCATCCACAGCTTCTCTGGGCAACCTGTCCCAGTGCCTCATCACCCTCTCCAGGAAGAATTTATTCCTAATATTTTATCTAAATCTCCTTACTTTCAATTTAAACCCGTTACCGTTTGTCCTGTCGCTACAGGCCCTTGTAAAAAGTCCTCCCCAGCTTCCTTGTAGCCCCTTCAGGTACTGGAAGGCTGCAATAAGATCTCCCTGGAGCCTTCTCTTCTCCAGGCTGAACAAGCCCAACTCTCTCAGCCTTTCATCATAGGAGAGGTGCTCCAGCCCTCCGAGCATCTTCGTGGCCCTCCTAAATATTCATTTACATTTTCTTATTATGCTGACCAGGGCAAACCCTCTTCAGAGGCAGGTAGTTGATTTTTCTAGTGTTGTGTCTTTGAAGGCAGAGTGGAAGTAACAAATATATATCCATTTCCCTAAAACTTTAAAATCAATTAACAGGATTTTATTTTTCATCCAATGTTATTAGACAATGTTACCCTCCAAATGCTCATCAAACAGAATAACATCTTCCCTTTCTTTACATTGTCCACAGTGGTGCCCCATCCTCCTTGTAAGTTGCTGTAAACACTTCAAAACCACTAACATTTTATCTTATTTGACATAGTGCCAGAATATCGAAGTGGGAATGTGATGTGAAAGGACAGAGATGCTGTGATCTCAATACAGAGAAAGCTGAAAGCTTTTAAGTAATAAAGAAAATGATCAGGATTTCTTCACTTTCACTGGGTTTTAGCTGTAGTCACTAGCAAATAAACTTTTTCCATCAGCTCTCTGCTCTGCCTCTAGCCTACTCCATATCTGCTGTATATACCTTTACAGACAAAAAAATAAAAAATACCAAACACACATTTTCAGGCTACCGATTTCTAACACAAAAAGGATCCTGCTGAGAAAAAACAGCAAATTGAACATTTTATGTAAATTATCTTAAAAAAGAAAACAGAACAATTTTCAGGTTCTCATCTTTGTTTTGTATCAGGAAATTACAAAAAAAAAAAGGAATTTTTAATATTTAGCTAAAATCTAAACATTAATTTCATTAATTTCTGTAAAAAACTGACACTAGCAAATTCTTTTTTTACTAGTTTGATTAATATCATGGTCCTTTGAATGGGCAACTTTCTTTCTAGAATCCTTTTCTTTTCCAGTTAGGGTATAACAGCTCACAGGATTACAAATTGCTGAAAGATAAGAAATATTCCTAACATTAATTAATTTCATTTATTGTCAAAATTTTCTTCTTGGTTCTATGGTCCTGGAGAGATTACTGCCTTCAGTAATCAAAGTAACAAGGCGTATTTAGACACAGTGATCCCAAGCTTGGTCTTACAAAGGCAATAGGAAATTAACTGGAATAACCAGACTTAGAGGTATTCTGGTGCTATGAGATTTTTTTCATCAGCTCTACACTGGTCCTTCACATTGATGCTCATACCTTGGTTTAGCAAGATGAAGCCTCTGCTAGAAGCAGGAAAGGTGGCAGTGACCACCTAATGCTGGAAATCCCTCATACATATGCAAGCCCACAATTAAGATGTACAAAGTAGACAAAAGTCCTACAATTATAAGGGGAAGTGTCCAGAATTTTTGCTCTTCTCAGTTAAAAAGAAAAATATTGGTTTAGACACAGATGTGCTTAACAGACTTCAGTGACTGGAGAGATATTATTTGCTTGTAACTAGTATTCTAACTAACCTAAAAAATTAACTCTGGCAGATGTTTTAAAAGGTTGTTGTCGAAGATGCAACAGAGTTCCCAGCTTTGACGGTTTTATATTTCAACACGCTCCCTGCTAGAGGCACATCAGCCAATAGATTCACATTGATGCTAATTTGTTTTTGTTAATTAACATAAGTGCTTCCTGTCACTTCTGTTGGATGCAAACAATATTTAGATATGCAAAACTAATGAGATAAAAGTGGCAAGACAACAAATAAGGAAGAGTAAGAAAGAGTGAAGATTCTTTCTTGCTTTTATTCTTTTTGTAACATCAGAGATGCACCTTTCATTTCAGGTCTTACTCCTTCCTTACTGCTCTCCTGGGATTTATGCACCGCTGGACAGAATGCCAGTTTTCCATTGTTAGTTGAACAGTGGCTGTCCCATACTGTGAGTTTAAAAATTCATGAATCTGTAATGCAAGAAAGAGACACCTTTTCCCTACTGTATAACTCGAGCACTGCACAAAGGTCATGACACAAAAAGCCTGGTGGAATTAAATGGGGTCTTTTTGTTTTGTTTTAAAGCACTGAAGGGATGTCTATATTAAGAAGCAATTAAAGTTGTTTCTGACAAAGCCAGCAGCCAAACCCACCTAAGAGTCACTGATGTGAAAGAAGAATCCACTTGCAAGCGGTTCAACTCTCCCCAAGGACAACTGCCTGGATAGAGGGAATCAGAGCCACGTTTATGTGTGTCTTTCTGCCCTTGTACCTAAGGCTTCCATCTCTCCCCTATTCTCTACCTCCAAAACTCCACATTACATTATTTTCCTCACTAATTATGAACTAGACAAAACTTTGGTCATACTATTTAAGAGTAGACAGCAATGAGTGTTGATACAGAGCAGTGCTGGTCTACATCTGCCTGCTTGTGAATCCCAAACCACAGCTCCTTCCCACTACAGGGGTTTAGCCTGCTGCATTAGCTGGGTAACCTGGAAGGTAAAAGACACATCTGACCTCTCTCACAACCTGCCGCCGGCACTGCAGCCTGTCTTCCAAGAAATGGAAGGAGAAACCCAGATGAACGTAAAGCACAGGGCTGCAATTCTTCTGACAGCATGCAGCTTAAATTCACCCCACCAAGTTGTAGGAGACTAAAAATGGTGCTTTTTCTTTAGAGTCTATGTAAGTTCATTGGTGAGAGAAAGGTACTTCCAGTGAGTAATGCAGCACATCTAAGTCATGAACATTTTTCAGTGTATTGTCTGCATTATCCGTACAAAACAAGGAGACCAAGGACTTTCCTAAATTAAACATTTCCTTTAGATGTCTAAAATTAGGCAGAATGATATTAGGTCTCCATGACCTTATTTGACTGCCCAGACATGTCATAACACAGCAGAGCCTGGTCTTATAGTACAACTTTCTTGATTTTTTTTTTTTCAAGTTTGGGTTTGCTTTTTTTTTTTTATTTCCTGCTTGCCAACAAGATGAGCAGGTAAACTATGGTCCTTGAACCATAAACAAGCGATTTATCTGTGTTAACATATGTCAGTGACCAGGCTGAAACCTTCTTGTGACATGGGGTCTCACTGGGTTGACTGAGTCTTTGGCTGTGGGGGATACTGAATTTACAAAGAAGCAACTTCAGACATGATTAGGCTTTCTTAATTGTAGTTTTATGAGGTTCACATGGGCTCACTTCTTGAGTTTGTCCAGGTCTCTCTGGATGGCATCCTGTCCCTCAGTCATGTCAACCGCACCGCTCAGTTTGGTGCTATTTGCAAAATTGCTAAGGATGCACTCAATCCCACTGTCTATGTCATTGCTGAAGATGTTAAACAGTAACGGTCCCAATATGGACACCTGTGACACGTGTCTTCCTCAACTGGCTTTGTAAGGATCTTATTTTAGGTGGACTGGTTAACCAAAATACAGAAAATAGCACATATTTTCCAGTTGAAGCAATAATATTTATACTACCTGGTAGGCAGGATTAGAAAGACAAGCAGTTAGCGGCATCCAGGGAATATCATGCAAATGCATCACCCCTAACAGGCTCACGCATGTCCCATGTCAGGTTCAAGAAAACATGAACACCAAAGTATGTACTGGAATATACACTGGGCAGAGTGTAGAGTAGGTTATTACATTTCACAGTAAAAGCAAAATATTTCACAACCGAGGCTCAGAGTTTTCATTTCAATCACTACAGAAAATGCCAAGACCCCTGAAGAAAGAGGATTTGTCCTATTAATACCCATCTTACTAAAAATACCTCTACCCTCTTTGCCAGGCAACAAGCCTAGTTTCAGTCATGAACAGCGCTTACCAAAAAAAATAATAAATATGACACTGGTTAAAATCTGGGATACTCAACTGAACCATAAGCAATACTTTCTAGCTCACAAGCTGTGAGTTAAATTGTTTAACCAAAAGGAACTGCTGGGGGTGAAGAAAGGGAGAGAGAGGAAAGCAAAATACAATACATGTTATGAGTTAGTCCCAAATCTATTGTTTACCTCTAATCCTCCTCCACTACCAGTGTTTGCTGGCACAGCTTCTCACTCTCTTCCTCTGCAGCTGCACCTCATTCACAGTTTGTTGTCCCTATGGGGTGTGTCAAGCTTCTGGGACTCATTAGGCAGCTGTATAAAGAGGTTTCGGTACAGCTGCTGCTGACCTCGATGGTCACCCTGCTCAGCTGTGACACTGTCATGCATCATTTGCAGGAGGCAGATGCCCAGCAGCTTTAGCAAAGCATGCAGCCTCATGGGCCACCTTCACTGCTCTGGTCTAGCAGCCAGGCTGGAAGTCTCGCCCCAGCATGTGCAGGGCCTTTATAAAACCTCTGAAGTTGAGAAAGATGCCAAAAAGGAAATAGCTTCCTTCTTTTCCTAAAGCTCTCAAGCTTATCTTCATCCCAGTTGTCTGCCCTCAGGGCAGCCAGGTAGATCAGTGAGTTTGGGGTGAGCTACTGCTGCAGCCAAGGCTCGTGACCCCAATATTTCGCATAATAACATCCACAGCTTCTCCAGCTTTTAACAAAAAAAACCCCCACAACTTCCAAGATGTTGAAAAATACACACGTAAAAAGATGTTCTGCTCATTGATATGTGCCATCAACTTTCTCTCACAGCAGTGTTTCAGTGCCTTTGGGCATCCGACCCCCTGCGTCTTCTGAAGGATGCCGCTCTTCTCTCTCAAGCCCCAGGCCACCAGCACGCATCTGAAGACTGTCAAAGACACATAAAAACATTGGCTGGATGATCTTTTTGTGGTTTATTAAAATGCAAGTGCACAAACCCAAACTTTTCAGCATGACGGTAGAAAAGAGCACTCTTTCTCTTTCTAACATATTAAATTCTGTCTCTCTCTGTGCTGTGTAGTTTGTACCGATTTGATAACGGGCCCATGCTGTTGTTGCTCATACATGAAGCAGCAAACCTAAACGGGAGACCAACATGAATTTACTAGAAAAACAAGTGGGTAAGAATTTTTTCCTAAATTGCAAGCCAGGAAGCTATTTTCCAAGTGAAAGGACAGTCTATATTTTACTGTTTGGGACTGTGTGTTAGCCAAGCTTCCAGAAAACAACAGTGAAAGGGGTGGCATTTCCATGTTTATGATAATATAATAAATGTGACTATTTGTAGAAAAAAAATACATGTAGTCCTTTACAACAGAAAACAGAGGTGTAATACTGCCTTCCACATCATGCCACATAATCCTGGCCATGCCTAGGTAACACTTTGCTATGCTTCAGGGGCTTTTTTAATCTGGATATTTGAGTGGTCTAAAATGCACAGTATTCATCAAGGACACTTTGCCAACAGGCTTTTTTATTTTTTTAATACAGATGGCATGAAAGACCACACCATGAAGACTAACTCAAGCCTGGGAAGCCATAATACCATTTCTTGTGCCATCCTGCTGCAGAGATGGTCCCAGTGGCTTTAGTACCCCAAGAAAATGGGGGGAGACAGGACACTGTTAAACATACTATTTCCTTTACCAAGGCTAGTCCTACACTGGGTACACAAGGTCACCTGAAGATTTGGCAGTGTCAGTGACCCTTCCTGTCTCTGAGATCTCAGGGACTCATTTGCTGCTGCAGGTTCAGCAAGAGTTTTGCCACCTTTCACTTTTGGCTGAACCTTGAGCTCTTACCACCTTTTCTAAAATTCAAAGTGAGCGACTTTCCCAAGGTCACACGGGAAATGTATGGCAGAGAAGGGAGCAGCACTCTTCACACCCTTAGCAGCAGATTTCTTAACACTCAGCACTTCGATCTTTTAAGATGAGTTACAGGCCTGTACTTCAAGCTCAACACCGGGTTTGCTTATTAGCTAGCAAGCAGGGGAGTGTAGAAGCCCAAGGAGCGTCACATGGACCCGGTGGGAGACATCAAGTAGTTTGCCTGGGCTGTGTTACTGTAGCAGTCTTCTCACTGCGTTTCTTTGTGTTGTATTAAATACAGTACATGTGGTAGATTAAAGGAAATACCATACTTATCATAAAAGTGCATCTGTGATTGTAAAATTAGAATTACGGCATGAAATGAGCAAAGAGAGTGCTGACAGCGAAAGAAAAATATTTTAAAGTTACAAAACTCTAAACAAATGCTTATTCTCTATTAACACACATTTAATTTGAAAGCCTAATAAACAGATTAAAAAAAAAAAACTATGTCAAAAATTCAACACCTTTCCCCTTTGGGGAATCCCTCATAAAATGCTTTGCAATTATTGGGGCAGGGGGGTAATGAGAGCAGGAAAAAAAAGGCATTGCAAGAAATATGACAATCTAAAATGAACAGATCAAATAGGAAAAATATTATAAAGCCCCTTCAGCTGCATAGCACATTCACAGACTTCCAGGATTTATTACAGACCATAAGGAATCAAAACAGACACCAAGGCTGGGACACTGTGCCTACATATATGTGCGTATTGTGGTCTCTCCCTTTATCTTCAGCTGCCAGTTCTGGAGGGCAGAGTCTCCTGTACATCCTGGGTCATGTCTGTCTACCTACCTACACAGGTGCCTCAGACACCCCATAGTACCCCAGATGGCCATAGATGCCTATGTTTAGATGAGTATTGTGTTTCTAATTATGAGATCTAGAGGTTGTAATCATACAAAAGTTACAGGATGAGTCCCAAACTTGGACTATTGGGAAGTGATTCGGTTACCTAAACATAGATGTGTCACGCAATTTGAAATCCTGTTGGTTATCTAAGACATGACATGGGAATCTCAGAAGACCTGCAGCTGTCTGGGTAGGCAGGACTTTTGCGAGTATCTTAAAGCATTAGGTACCAACATAACTGAATCCCATCTTTTTAACCTGGAGGAAAGCTGCTAATGCATCCTTTTCCTGTGCATAATTCTGAAAGGAAAGTGTAGCTTCTGTCACACAATCTAATCAAGATGAATATTCTTCTACTGCTTATAAGGAAAAGTGTAGTAACATTTTCCTTTTACACCTTTGTAGAAGGTACAGAAAAGAGAAAACAACACCACAGAAAGCAGAATAGCTTGGTTTTAAGTGTAGCCTTTGGGGAATAACAAATAGAATAAATTAAAAAACATTCCCTTTTTTTAGAAAAAAGAAATGTATGGGGAAAAGTATATTCAGATTCACAGTGAGACAGTCAGAATAGTATAGAAAAACAAAGATATTGTCTTTTTAGGAATGTAGAAAGGAAATTACTTGTCTACATCACTAATTTGTGTAGTGTCTATCATCATAGCCACTAGGTGTTCTAATTACAGAGAAGTAATGATGCAAAAGCTACTAAGCAAATTTTAAACAAAACTAGTGCATATTCCGTAAGCCCTAAAGGGCTGTTAGACTTAAGCACTAGAAGACAGAAAGAGAAATTAATTCCTCAGAGAGGAAGAAAATTCTGGGTAGAGGAGCCTTGCTCCAAACGGCAGTGTTCAGACTAGGGATGCAATCCTTAATGTGAGGCCAAGTGGGTCCCGGAATCTATGCTACCATTTGTATTACTAATAGCACCATTGAAATCAAAATAGTTTTTCTGAGGACTCTAATTAGTATCTATTATTATCTCTGTTACGTTTGGCCTTGAATACTGTCACGAGTGCTTAGGACTGCTCTGACTCAGAATGTGCCAAGTTCTGGTTACTCCCATGCCTGGGAGGGGGGAAGTATTGTGATAAGTGCATTAAATAGCCTTTTTTTTCTTTTTTTCTTTTCCCTGTTGCTTCTTTCTCTTGGCTGACAGGTACCAAGATCAAGCATTTCCCAGCCAGGCAATTGAGGAAGGAGTGAAAAGGGATTTCTCAAACAACCAAATGATCCACAGAGCACTCAAAGGCAGGCAGATGTTTTCTACATTAAACTGAGCCTCTAAAAAAAACAATAGGGCAACATTTCAAAATTCTTATGCAAATTTCACTCATTCAGCTCTTCCTTTGAGGCCTGGGGACAATGAAAAAAACCCTGAAAGATAATTCACATGCTCATCCCAATATGGTACTCATCAAAAAAAAAGCTTCTCGCCTTCATCCATAGGGATTTTGCAAGGCTGATTTACACTTAGTCTTCAGTAAATCTCTTTAGGCCTGAAGATGTTAAAAGAGGCATTCAATCTATGATACTTGAAAATGGGTGAGGTATCTTAGCTATTTCCAGATGGGAGCATGTTTATACGGCATTTATAGAGCTCAAATACTTCTTCCTTCTGGTCTTTTTGTGACAGCCTTCACACTGCTCTGAGGCTGCCTGTATGCAGAGTATCCCCCTCTTGTTTTACCAGGTAAACCCAAGCTGTTTCAAGTGCCGTTATTGCTCCATATCGAGAATCTGCAACCAGAGATACTATGACCAATCGTATTTCAAAGCCTAGGTGTGTTTCTCTTCATATTTTTAAGAAAGCATTTAGATGTAAGAGATGAAAGGGGCATATTAAAGCAACAAACGAGCCTAGTCTCATGGTTAATCTTATCTAAACCACCACTTCTAGACAGTTACAATAAAAGGCTTTCCTTTACACCAACAAGGGTGGTACAGTGTTACTTTTGCATTCTTCTGATTGACTCAGAGCCCTTAAATTTAACCTCATCTTATTTCTCAGGTCTCTCTAGTATCTTCAACAGAAAATATTACTACTTTTGTGGTTTCTTTTTTTCTTTCTTTCTCAAAAACTGCCACAACTTGCATGTGTCCATTAGCCTCCAACTTACTGATCTCTACTGAAATATTCCTTCTATCCCTGAGATTTTTTTGTTTTTCTGTGTGTTTGGTTTGTGTTGTTTTTTGATGATCATTAAATTTTCTGACAAGTTAGACCCATCAGACGCATCTGCCCTGTTATGGAAGAGCCCCCTTGACTCAGACACACCACTTTCCTGTACAAGAGGCCTCAGGTATCTCCAAGCCAGCCCGGCTGGCTTAGCATCCAGGAATTAAAACTCAACTTTGTCTCACCCATAAGCACACCCCTTGCAGCTGGGCCAGGAAACCTCATCCATCCCACCAGCTTTTGCAGCAGGATGATGTGACAGGCAGCATTTCTCTGACGTCTTTCCAGAAAGCCTGATGCTGTTAACAGAAAGAAGAGACAGGAGACAGAAGGCAAGGTGCCTCCAAAGCAAACACCATGCCGTTGTTCACCTGGGACTCCATGCCTCACATTCACATGCTTATTGCAGTGACTAAATACAGAAATAATTTGTTGCCCCACATCATATTTACATGTGGTCAATGGAATTCTCCTTGACAGTCTAGCGCTTGCTTTAAAAGAGACCGTTAGGGTTTCTCATGACCTGACTGCTCACCAATCCTACAGGAATTTGCTGTAGGAATCTTCTGTGGGAATACTCATGGATCTAATGACAGACTCACTTTGCTTTTCATCAACAGACATACACAGAGAGGTTTTTTTTCCATGCCACCAGACCTCTTTGTCAAAAAAACCCCAAACAAACAAACAAAAAAATTCCATAAAAATTGTACAGGCACAAGCATTTTTTTCTGCAGCTTAAAAAATCAATTCCACATCCCCAGCTTCAGACGTTGCCAGATCTGTGTCTTAACAAGGCACCAATTTAAATTAGTTCTTTTGTTTCCCAAATTACTTTAAAAATACTGTAAATCTAGAACCCACTCATGTCAAAGATAAACCCCAGAGTAAACTGTCATTTCCAAACTCCATATGCAAAAAATATGGAGAAATAGAAAGAAACATTCTTGTGGTAGTTCTTTTTTTCTACCAGGAGAGGAAGAGGCTGTTTGAGGTTTGGAATATTAGAAGTAATTCCAGCACAGATTAGTGGGCAAAGTGCAGCTGAGGAGGATGTTCAAGGAGGCAAATACACATAATTTATTTCATGGTTCCATGGTTTACAGAGAGAATGCAAGATATAATATACTGCTCTGCTTGCAAAGCTCCACCATCAATGAGAAATAAAGTATATAGGCTATTTTTCTGTTACAGAATCATTTTCCTCCCATTTTCTTTCCCCATTAAACAAGTTATTTGTATCTGAGCAGTATTCACCAAACGGAAATTCTTACTCTTATGCTGGGTTGGGCTACTTCAATCCATTTCTTTTTCTAAAGCTGTGCTTCCACAGAGGAGTATGTGGAACTTGTTTAGATTCATGAGCTTGAAGGGGAGAGAAAAGTAGCTTTTAAAAAGGTCGTGGTTTTCTGCAACTCCATCCAGACACAAAAATTGATTTCGTTTTTAGAGTAATAAAGGAAGCAGGAAATTAGTTGCCAACTGGCCTCTTTCCTCTTTCTGGATTACACAGCTCACTCCAGCCCACATTATTTTTCAGCACTGAAATCAGTGTTTCAGTGTATGCCTCACAGTTAAGTGGATGTGTGTTAGCAGCAGAAGCTGGCTCATCTGTCCTACCTTGATTTAGCTAGAACAGTTAAAAAAAAGAGGAGTAAGATGCAGCATTAAGGACTTTTATGGCTATATCACAGTACAAACATGACAACATTGCCACTTGTCTTGGTTGTTACCAAAGCTGTTGAAATCACATTAGCACAGTTACTCCAGCTCAGACTATAATCCTGTCTCAGTTCTGCTGTGTAGATACATCCTTATCCATACTACGATAGAGCTATGAGAGGTATTTGGATGCTCAGTCCCATGACAGATCTTTTAATGTGTGTCTATCTGTTAATGGCTTTTGCTAATAGACAGTTTCAAAACACGCACTGCACTTTGGGGCATTGATTGGCTAATTCCTCAGCAGGGTATAGCTGAGATACCCAAATTTGTTAATTAATGAATAGGGAGTTTAATATTGCATCAAACTTAATTGCACATCTGGCACATTATCTAGGTAATGCCCAGTTATACTGCCTTTATTTTCAAATCTGTCATGATAGTTTTCATAGGCAAGATCTGAACATAAACAGGGATGCCAGATGTCTCCAGCCATTGCTACCTTGGACAGTGTCAAGTCCTGAATTTTATGTAACTAACTGATAAAGGAGGAACAGAATTTAGGCCCCACTGTCTGGTGCATAACATGGAGTAAGGAGTCAGGTGATGAGCTCAGATGTATAAAACCATATATGAGACAATTTAATTTACCCTGTGTTGAATGTACAGACCTGGTGCCTTGAATCCTAGTTCTAAAGGGAACTTGACGTATTCACTGCTTAAACTTCAGGAAACTCAGTTTTCTTCCTGAGCAAAACGATGAATCCCACCTAAGTCTTACAACAAGAAGTACTTTTATATGAGCTTTAATGCGGGCCAGTTAATCAGTGGGAGATTACATGCTCCTGGTCCCACATCTGAATGTGAATTCCATTTTCTGAACTTTTATGTGCAAATAGTCAGTCTTTTGGTGTTATTCCCACATATACACAAATGTCTTGTATATAAATTTGTTTTGCAGTTCTGAAATACGGCTTGATTGAGTTTAAGTTTTGAGAATTCAAAAGCAAACAATTGGGGAGTGGGGGATTTCTTCATTAACAATTCAGTCAGCATCACATGAAAGGTCAGAGAGGTAAAAGTCCCTCCTGCCAATGTGAGTGGCAGTGAGTGTGATTCTATCAAAACTAAGCACAATGATCAAACGGTGAGCAGAAAAGCATTCAGTAAATACATTTATAGAATCTCTTTTCACACTTACTGGCATATTTTAGTAAATTGAAGTAAATTTCAAATGTAAATTTCTATAATACCACAATTCTTAAGTGCTACGGACTGCTGCTAAAGACACATTAGAAGATTTAGTAAAAATCACTGGAAAATAGTCCATATAAGGTTTCACCTGGAATTAGGCCTACTATGGTTTATATTTATTCAGGTAAGGTAAAATCCCAGCAATGTTTAGTGCAGGACTTGTACTCTATGTACCTCTTGGTGCTTCTGAATTCCACCACAAGTTATTGCAATTAGCCACATACATGGCCCACGGAAATCACCAGCTACACCTTTCACTAGCCATGGTAGTCAGGCAGCAAACCTCTACTTGTGAGCAAGACCTTGAATCATGTGCACGGGCTCATTGAACCTAATAACCCATTCATATGAAAAACAGTTTGCAGGCATGTGCCTCTCATTTTTGCTGTTTTCCCAGACCGACATTCAATTTCATAAAAGATGGCCTTCAGGAAAGGGTATTGAAGCTGTGTTGTAGAGGACAAGAAAAAAGGGGTGCAAACTCCGGTGCGACTCCAGTTGAACATCAGAATGAAAAGAGTAAACAGTGCGGGTAACAGGCCACCGGAAAAAGACTGTCAAACCTGCCTTAGTCGGTGGGAGAATCTCCATCTCAGGAACATTATAAGGACATGTTGTGCAAAATTCCATCATGATGTCAGCAAAGAGATAACTAATCAGGTAACTTATCCCGCTTCAGGGCAGGAGGATGAGTAGGGACTTTACATTCTCCCTCAGTGGCATTTATTTTTCGTGATTGTAGAAACTAAACTGTAGCTGGCATCATCAGATTCTTCTTGAGCACAGAAGTCCTGAGCACATATAGGATGCACCCTACTGATTAGAGGTATTATTATTGAGCCATTGCCTTTCATCTGTTAATTACTAAAGCCAGCGCAACTATGGAACATTAATAATTCTTATAGGTGGTAAATTCCATAGCTACAGTTGCCATGGCTTCAAAAGGAAAGAAGTCTAAAGGAAGTATTTTGTGGAAATGAAGCATTACCCCCCCACCCCAAATCAGAAATTACTAACATCCCTACATGCAAAACTAAATGGGTTATTCAGGATTAAACACCATACAGAGCATGACCCTGACTTCCAGGCAGATGATGAGGTTCTATATATCATATTCTTCCTGTCTTTGAGCCACTGATGAGACCATAATATTCTGCTTTGGTATCTACATATTTGACTCCCAGGGAGAGTTTTTAGTGATGAAGAGCTATGGTCTGTAAGAAAGTACAGTATTACATGAAGTAGTATGTGAATAGCCACAAGCAAACCTTTTCTAAATGCATTCATAGGACCCCTGTGTATGCTGCAGAGGAATCTCAAGGGGTACACTCAAACATGGCTGAAGAAATCATGGAGGCTTTTTCCATGCTATTGCACAGGGAATGAGCTAGCTGAACAGATGTCCCACTGGAAGAGGAAAGGACAGCAATGGTTCCAGAGGACCTGCTGCACCTCTGACATTTGAAATCCCATTTGTCCATCGGTAAGATCTCCTCTGCCATTAGAAAAAATGCGCTATTTGTCCCAGCTCCAATTAGACAACATGATAGGAAATCCTGAAGAGGGGAAGAGTATATTCTGCTTGAGATTTAAGGGAAGGCAGAACTTGGAAATGCTGGTTTCTCTGCAAGGTTTTTTCCCCATTTTGGCCAACGTTTCATCCAGAGAAATCTGATCTCATAGTGTCTTAAACAAAGATTTACTGGCTGATAGCAGAATCTGTGGGTGTGTGAAAAGCCTGACAAAAACCTTAAGAATTTATTTATTACTGCAAATATTACATCCATATGGGAAAGTTCATTTGCCTTGAACTTTTTTCAGACACTGCAGAGACTGTTATTGATTTAATAGTCTACTGGAATACAGGAAAAATAAAAAGAAAAAACATAACAGGAGAAAAGCTAATTATGATAGTAAGAGCAAGATGTGTATAATTCCATTAAAAAATTAGTTAGTTTTTTTCCTCGATCATGTTTTTCCCCTAATCACAATAGTCTCTTCATTAGGAGATAATTACCTTCACTGCCGAGCAAACTATTAATTCACTGTTTACACCCAGAGCAGAAGATTTTAGAGTTACCTTTCTTGTCAAAAGCGTTACTGCTATCGAGGTAGTTTTACTGTGTTACATCCAGTAGGTCATGAGACGTGCAAGTATATCTGTGTACATTTGGTAATGGTTCAAAAATATTTTATTCTTAATGGACAGATTTAACAAGGATGGTTTTACTGATTAGACTTTTCATACCAGACCTGGAATCAACACACTGAAATCCTTGCGAGCAAGAACTCCCTCACTTCACTCTGCCTCTCCCACTTCTCACATGCAGCTTCACAGTAACATGTCCTGTTTCTCACACAAAAGACTACACTGTCTTTTGCACTACAGCAACACAGCATTAAGCTATCTTGCAACTGAACAGTACATGCACTAATTAAACTTCACACCACCTATGCAAGGTAGGCGGTTAATTACCATTATCTTTATTTCAATAGATGAGAAAATGTGAAACACAGAAAAATGAGGGCATGCAGCAAGCTAGAGCTCAAGAGCCCCTCTTGCTCATCTCCTTCATTATTCCTCTATTTTGAGCTGTGGTTCTCCATCATAATTCTCAGCTGCCCGGTAGGTAGGTACACTCTGCACAACTGCATGGAAAACTCTTCCTCGGTTACTGGGCTCCTCTGTCTTAGTCCACTGGTGAGAACCACCTTGGCAACAAGGAAGGCCCCATATGAGCAGTAGGGCATGCCCAGCCTCCTTTGCTAGAGATCTTCTCCACACCAAGCACGCAAATTACAGGTAAGAGGCATAGACTCATAGAATCATAGAATGTTTTGGGCTGGACGGGACCTTAAAGACCATCTAGTTCCACCCCCCTGCCATGGGCAGGGACCCCTTCCACTAGACCAGGTTGCTCTAAGCCTCATCCAGCCTGGCCTTGAACACTTCCAGGGATGGGGCATCCACAGCTTCTCTGGGCAACCTGTCCCAGTGCCTCACCACCCTCTCCGGGACGAACTTCTTCCTGATATCTAATCTAAACCTCCCCACTTTCAAGTTAAACCCATTACCCCTTGTCCTGTCACTACAGGCCCTTGTAAAAAGTCTCCCCCCAGCTTCCTTGTAGCCCCTTCAGGTACTGGAAGGCTGCAATAAGGTCTCCCCGGAGCCTTCTCTTCTCCAGGCTGAACAAGCCCAACTCTCTCAGCCTGTCCCCATAGCAGAGGTGCTCCAGCCCTCTGAGCATCTTCGTGGCCTCCTCTGGACTCACTCCAACCAGTCTACATCCTTCTGATGTTGAGGGCTCCACAGCTGGACACAGTACTGCAGGTGGGGTCTCCCAAGAGCAGAGTAGAGAGGGAGAATCACCTCCCTTGACCTGCTGGCCACACTTCTCTGGATACAGCCAAGGATACAGATGGCTTTCTGGGCTACCAGTGCACACTACTGGCTCAACTTCAGCTTTTCATCCTTGCAATGTGGTCCATATTTAGCCAGGTACCAACATTGCTCTTTTACTTCCTACAATAGACAGCAAAGTATGCACTGCATCTAGAAGATTCGACATGCCTGAGATCTGAGTTGCCACATGTTTATACAAAAAATTATATTCCCCTGCAAATAGCCTGTCTTGTAGTTAAAATATTTCCTGACCCTATTTTTTCCTCTCTAGTACATCTCCCCTGCTTCTTGCTGAACGTGTTGATTTCACATTGGTAACTGAATTTGCACAGAGCAATAGTCATTAAGTGACAGTAATGTATATTAATTTCTTTACCACAAACTTTCTAAAGCCTTCACTCCCACAAGTTCCTGGAAGGCCAATGTTGTAAAGTTAGGACATGTTTGTTACTTGAAGGATTAAAGGATTTGAAACATTAAAAAAATATGCACAGCACACTATGCAAAACAGCTTAGAAATTATGGCAAAACTATTATTTTCTCTGTCTTGTACAATAAAACATGACAGAAAGAAAAAGTTCCAGAAAAATGGAATAATATAACCTGTGGGGTTTGTGCCTTTAATGAGTTATTTTTAATGGACCAGACCATGAGGTCACTATTTCTGATGCAGAAATGATGAATTTACAAAATCATTGGAATGCTGTTAAACAACAACCTAAATGAAAGGAACGTGCAGTCACTCACTCCAATGGAGAAAAGAAAATATAAAATTCATGTTTCTCCTTTATAAATTTCCGATAGTTTGGAAGTCCAATAGGAAGCTGAATACATGCCACAAGACTGACTTATTATTTGGTTCAGCATACAAACTGAAAAGTTGAGGAAGCAAAGTTTAAAAAATGTTAGAGGAAAAAAAGTGTCACAAAATTAATAAAACGGTGTTTGGACAGAACAAAACATGAAAAATTTCATTCAATTTGAAAAGATAGGTTTCTTTTCATTTCCAGACACTGCAGAATTTTAAGAAAATAAATAAAGAAAAAATAAGTGAATTAAAAGAAAA
>NW_010254476.1:0-17621 GCF_000690775.1 Eurypyga helias
AACCATTTTATGATTCCATGATTCTGTGCAGGGACACGCAGAGATGTGACGAACCAGAGCAGGAGGGAGATACGAACAGTAACACAGTTGTCAGGTCAGTGCTCGAGTAGGGAAAAGCACATGGGTTCCCCAAATCTCTGCCCGGTACATCATCTGTCCAAATACCAATTCTTAGCACACACTGTTCCCTCACTAGAGACCTGCCAGGGAGGGGATGTCAGTCTGGACAGACAGACTGACCACCACCTGGGACATACCAGCCATCACATAAAGCCTGGGAGCATAGAATCATGGAATGTTTTGGGTTGGAAGGGACCATAAAGACCATCTAGTTCCAACCCCCCTGCCATGGGCAGGGACACCTTCCACTAGACCAGGTTGCTCCAAGCCTCATCCAGCCTGGCCTTGGACACTTCCAGGAATGGGACATCCACAACCCTAACCACAACATCCCAAGCTGAGGAGAGACGGATCCTCAGCAGCATGAGCACAAACTCCTGGTGCCAGCACCTAAGTTGCAGCCCTGCAAGAGGCTCTGAAAAGCAGCAGCAGGACCCCCTGCCATGTGAATTGAGGGGGTGTCATAGTAGGGGCAAACATGGGGGTTGTGTGACCACTGGAGTCTGCAGGGAAGGACCGTAGTGACATATCCCTGTGCTGGACTTTGCTCCAGGGCCAGACGCCCATGGGCCAGGAGCAGGCTGAGCCTTGGTGCTGTGCTGTTGTGAGGCTGTGCACAACTCGCTGCTGTGCCCAGAGGCACGGGCTCTGAAGGAGAGCTCTGTCACCATGCTCTGTAATCCTGACTGCCAGGCGCGTCTTCCCAGCCTGAGCCTTCAGTAAACACGCCACAAGGAACTGGAGCCTCATCCTACCCCAGATCCTGGCACTTCCAAACTTGCCTGGAGATGCCAGATTTTACCCTCAGTCCAAAAAAAATAAAAGGGGTGGAGGATGCACGGAGGGAGCCAACAGGAAAACCATGGTCAGACATCACGAATCGCAGAAACACTGTGCCACGGATGTCTGAGCAGAACAGCACGTCGCTGCTATCAGCCCGTACTTCAGCTGCCCCCAAGGATGGGGGTCTCAGCACAGCGGCTGACGGGGAACTGCGAGTCCTGACTTTGCCAAGTACGTCAGATCTACATTTAGACTCTCTGGGAAATGCTGGCTGAAAGGAAGCTGGCACAAAATTTCCATTTGCAGTCACAGGGGCTTGGGGAAATCAATCTCTTTAGAGCCCTTTGGAAACCTCAGTCTGATGGCTTTAAATATTTACTGTACTCCCGCACACCAGATCCCAAAATTGCAGGGCACATTCTCCCAGGCAGCCAGCTGGTTTAGATGCTGTGTAAGCCTCCAAAACCGTCTGTGCAGGTCCTGATGAAAAACTAACCTTAACATGATTGTGATTTGGAGTTGAAAAACTCTGAAATGCTTTCAAATTTGGAAAAAATAAAAAAATATTCTTGTGTCTACAGAGCATTAGTGCCCCTGCTCTGGGCTGGAGATGAGAGCGGGACAAGGAAAGCCCACGTCTCAGCCAGCTGTCCCCACCATCTCCCGCTGCAGGGATCAGCGGCAGAAATACTTGCCTGGATCACCTCCTGGTGCTTCTGTGGTTTTGGATGACTCGACTGGGGAAACTGGAAGGCAGAGATAATGCCTGTCCTGCTGTGTAGCTAATGACATTGCCATCTCGGAGCCTTTAAGCGGCCAGAGTGAGCATCAGGAGTCTTTTGGATCCATCATTTTTTCTCTTAAGCGTAATAGCAGGTAACATGTATTTTTCCCCCTTTGAAGATGCCTCTGATGTCCCTGCCTGCTTCAGGGAAAGCCCTTATTCAAACCCTGAAGATTCAACAGGATGCTGGAAAGGAACCTTCTCACTTCATTATGGCCCCTCCCGGTGTGACCGGCCCATTTTCCCACTCCCTCACCCACCCAGCACTGGGCACGAGGGCAGGACAGGAGGCTGCTCTGCTCTCCAGCCCACCAAGATCCATCACGAGAGCCATGATCTGCTCCACCTACACCACTCTCAGTCTCCCAGACAGTTTGCCATAGGTCTGTCGACGAAGAACACACATCGACGACAGTGGAAGGTTTGAGCATCCTTTTCTTCCAGTCCAGAGAGGTCTTAAGAAAGGCCAGAAGATACTTCAGTGGCTCATGAGGGCTGTCCCACTGAAAACCGTGCAGCCTTCACCTCCCAGCACTGCAGCCTGAAGCGGGTCCGTCCCAGCAGACGGCTCCAGAGGATCCCCTGCACTGCCCTGCACCGCAGCAGAGACTCAGACCAACCTGGGGCCTCAGACTTGGAGATCAGGCTGAAATCAGCAGCAAAACCAGCTGCAGGACACGCAGAAAGGAGTGCAACATGGCACTTGGTCAGTGAGGCTGGGGGTTAACCCCTTCGTTAGCAGGAGGAAGTTGCTGTTTCCCTGCTCTCTCCGGCACACTGAGCAGAGGAAGGCAGCACCTCGGAGCAAGAGGTTCGGGTCAGCCGGGCTCAGCCCCTGCAGCCCACCTCAGCCTTCGGCAGGGTATCCCAGACTGACTGCAAGAAGTAATTTTGGCAAGAACACGCAGATGTGAGAGTGAGACAAATATTTGCTGGAGTGAATGCATTAACCAACTCAAGAGAGCTAATGAGAGTGCCAGGGGGCCTGCCCCACAGGGAGAAGAGCATGCTGGGACTGCTCCCTAAACAAATGGGGCTGATGAGTGAGCTCTGAGCACAGGAGATCCCAGTGAGGGCATGACCTAAGGCAGGTGATGCTGTGATGGACAGTAAATCCTCCTCCACAGGGGAAAGCCCCTGGCAGAACACCCTGCCAGGACTCAGGGCAGCAAACCCCATGGGGCACTGCTTGGGCTAATCTGCGCTGACGGGCAGTGAAGGTGACAAACCTCACCTGATGCTCGGTGGGCAGAATTTTGACTCTGCAGGAAGCCAGCAGGCAGGATCTTGCTTCAGACGTCCCTCACCATGTGGCCTGGAGCCTGGCTGCAGCCTGGGTGTGCAGCCTGCCCTGAGACGCACGAGCAGTGCTGCAAGGCATGGAGAAAGGGCAGAGACTGAAAAAAAAGGCGACGGATGGGTTTGTGAAGGAGGGCTGGACTGGATTCAGCTGTTTGTTTAGCCAGGCCAACACAGCATCAACTGAGCAAACAGTCTGGTCAATATGTCCCCAGGAGAAAGGGCTGAAATGTCCTTAAGGCTCATCCCAGCATTTTACTGAAATGTTTATTTCTGGTCATTATAAATCTGCTGGTTGTGCTGCTGGGACAGTCGTCAGCATCGTTCTGAACCACCAGCAGCCCCATGCAACAGCAGGCCCCTCAAACTCACCCCCCCACGCTGGATACCTCCCCAGGGCCATTGTCACCACGACTGCATCACTGATACCCCACTGCCGCAACCACCCAGAGCCGTAGCCGGGAGTGGGACAGGAAGGGACACAGCCATCGATGGAGGGGGCCCACAGACCAGTGACTCACTCACACCTGGGGATGACTTACCCTGCTTTGCCTTGGTGTGAGCACCTGCCTGCGGGAGAGGGCAGACGGGAAGCACGTCCCCAGCCAGGTCACCTCCAACACTGGGGGAACAGCGCTTCTCGGTGGCATCATCTGACTCCAATGGTTCAATAATGAGCATCGAGCTCCCCCCAACAATGAGACCCTAAACAAATGCTGGGTCTCATTCACCAGCTCTGAACCCCAGGGTGGTCACACTGCCAGGCCTTTCCCCTTGATTTTAGGAGCTAGCAGCAGTTCGTGGATTTTTCTTCCCCCAGTGCCAGCTGAGATTTACACAGAGACCCACAGAGCTACGTTGCTGCTTTCCAGACCATCATTTCCAGGAGATGCATACGGGAAGCACCAAGCCTGCAGTACCTTTAAGGGTTTGACCCATTTACCTGAAGGTCCCACAGATGTGGAGGTGCCCCCACACTTGTAGGGTGCCCTGAGTCCCCCCAGCAGTCAGCTACACGTCCCAGGGTGCGTGCCCAACACCACTCCTCAGCTGCATCCACAAGTACACCCCGAGCTTTACCAAAGTGCCAGAACCATGAAATCTGTGGCAAGATCACAAGTGCTGGCGATACACTATTGATTTCAGTGGGCATCTCCAACAAGCTTGAAAGCTAGAAAACAAGGAACAGCCAGAATAGAACATATACAGCCAGAATCTAACACACCGTCTGGTAAATACACAGGGATGTAGGCTCAGTTATACAAGATGCAGGACAATGTAAGTGTCTGACAGATATTGCGGTGGCTGAGAATTCCTCAGGAAGCCAGGTAGCAAACACACTGCCTCTGTTTCAGAGTTGGCTTATTGATGGAAAAGGAAGGAGCATTAAAAACTCAGCAGTGAAACCCCAGCCTCATTCAGCCTGGCTCTTTCAACAGCACTAAAGAAGGGGAAGCAGAGAAAGGCACCAGAGCACTGCTGGAGCCCTGCCCATCCCCAAAGCCACCTCACCCACCACTTCCCTTTTCCATAGCTCCTGCTGCCGTTTGCCTCCCAGACAGATGTAATCTTGATTTTAAGGCTGAAGCCCCAAACAATGGGGCAGGTTAAAAGACATACTGGCAAAGAAGAAAGAAACACAAGGGGTGGATTCAAGCAGTCACTCCTTACAGAGAGCTCACCCGGCTCAGATGTGCCTTGGCCGCAGAGCTCACAGCATACGGTGCTCCCTGGCATGCACGGCCTTGGCACAACTGCAGGGATCTCCCAGGCACACATGGCAGTTCGGGGAGGGCAGCAGACACCCAGCATTTCAAGGGCTTGCACTGTGTGCTTGACATGGCACGGGAACAGGACACTGGGCTGTGCAGCCCCAGCAAAGGTAGAGCAAATCTTCCTGTACTGAGGGTGAGTGAGCTCTGCTCTGCAGTCAGAGCCCTTGAGTCCAGAGAGCCAGAGAAATAGTCAGGGAACAAAAACCTCACAGGCTTATCAAAGACTAATTAGGGAAAATTGTAGCTCCTCTATAGTCAATAAAGTTTTGCAATTCATAGAATCACAGAATGGTTTGGGTGGGAAGGGACCTTAAAGACCATCTGTTCCAACCCCCCTGCCATGGGCAGGGACACCTTCCACCAGACCAGGTTGCTCCAAGCCTCATCCAGCCTGGCCTTGGACACTTCCAGGGATGGGAATTAATATGATCTATTAGCAGGGCTAGATTTTACCCAAGGTGATTTCCTATTAAAAAACAGCTTAATTAAAGCAGGTAGAAAGTCCCTGTATGTCTCCTTACGCCCACACCAGAAACCCAGGCAGTCAGGTTACAAACAAGCTGCCTTACAGACCTGAAACGTGGAATCGAGGTGAGATAAAAGGGCCAGAGAGAACCTGGAGGCTCAGCTTACACGTAGGACCAGGAAGATGGTTCCCTCATGCAGAGCTAACAATGCCAGAGCACAGCATCATTGCACACCTCTTCCTTAACCCATACCCCCGCCATAAAAGCCCTTCCACCTCCTGTCCTCACCGTCCTCCAGTCCTTAACCACCTGGCCTCCCCCAGCAGCCCTTCATTTCTTTAATTGATTTTTCTTCCTGTGGATATTTTAAGCACCTGCTGTACCCAGATTGTTTGCTTTCTGATGGAAGCAGGCAGCTTTGCTCTTATCTGTCAGGGTAGACATAAGCCGAAGCCAGCAGGGTATGGGCCAGCTCTCTTCAAGCTGGGTAATAGCTTTATATAACTGGAATAAAAGAGCCAAATTCAAGAAAGCTCCTTTTATCCTTGCCCTGCCACAGACTGGAGGGTTTGGATGTGCCAAGAGCTCTGCATGTGCTGCGGTTCCCTGGCTGAGAGCAGCTCTGGGGGTTTGGGCTTGTGGGGTGTGCAGCTCAGCCCGGGTGCTGAGTGGGTTGAGTGCTCTTCTCCCTCCAGACCACAGCAAACGGTGCTTTGCCCTCAGCCGGGGAATGTGTGAACTCCCAAGGCTTATGTTGGCAGGCATGGGGGGTTGCTGCAAAGCTCCAGTTGAGATGTTTCAATTCGGGATTTGGAGGACATGTTTTGCATTAATCAAATAAGTGCATCATGTGAGGCATTTTCCATTTAAATGTCTGAAGCAGATGCTAACGCAATGTGTGAACACAAGCAACATGGTCTGCATCTAGAGGGTACAGGAAGCAGTGGAGAGACTCCCAGGTTGTGTGCTTGGTCTGTGTGCCAAGTGACCTGCCAAGCACAGAGCCTCGATGAAGTGCCGATTAATCCTTGGGTGTAGAAAAAGAAATTCTTCAAACTTGCTGCCCAGACTGAAGAGTAGGAAGGGAGCTCTTCTTTGCAAGACCTCAAAATCCACAGTACAACATGTAGCCATCTCTTACAGAAAGACAGAAATAATTATTCCAGCTCTGACTTTTCACATAAACCGAGTTTTTTCGGAGCTGTGGTGCTGCTTGCTTTCCCCTGTTTGCTTTCATAGAGGAGCCTTTCCTGCAAACTTTCCCAGTGCAATAAAGTTAAGCCACTAGGACTTCACGCTCCTGAACGCAATAACTAAGGGTAGCTTGAATTGGTAGCTGAGCTGCTTATTGCATGAGTGGCAACCAGATACCATGGGGAGAGGTGTGAGAGCCAGGCTTAGGGTGATAAAATAGTTCATTTGGGATAAGCATCCAGCAGGACAGGAGTTCAGCTAATCCTCCCCTGCACTTGCTGCTTCTGCAAGAAAGAGTAGGAACGTGGCAAGAGCAGGATTTCCTGTAGCGGTGTTGGGTCTTTCCAGGAAATATTCAGAAAGTACAGTTTCTGAAGCTGATCTGGGAACTCGGAGAGCCTTGAAAATACAAAATAATTGCTGGAAAGGAATCTGAAAATGATAGCTCCTTTTTCTGCATAGCGTTACACTTCACTTCTCCTGATGGAGAGTTCAAGAGCCAGCTCTTTTTCCTCTTTTCATTAACTCCTGTGACTACATACATTTGAGAAAAGCTTCCATTAGTCACAGTTGCTTTCCTACTCATCCTTCATGCCTTTCAGCTACAAGACCAGGCTAGCTGGTGCCCGTATAAAATAGATTTCATGATGACAAGTATTTCCCTAGGTCCAGCTATGATCTGAACATCGTTATGTCTGCATAGCGTTACCTCTTTCCGAGAAGTCATGATTAGTGCAAATGCAGAAAGTAATGGTTTGGGACAGACACCTCATATCAAACAAATCCTCGCTCCGACTTCTACCATCTCCGCTAGCCAGTGAAGAACACCAGGCCATGAATGAGCACCGTCAGCAAGATGAAACCTTCCAGTTATCTGGAACTGAAAAGGTCTGGCAGAGGGTATCTGTGCACTGGGAAACTCAAGTCTCCCCCAAAATAGCATCAGCCATCCGTGCACCCCTTCTGATCCTGAAACTGCCCTAGCCACAGGCAAGCGGTTGCTCTTGGCACAAGGACCCAGCAACCTTCCCATCAAGGCTTACGTTTTAAAGGTCGCCGTTTCCATACTTGCTTCCTTGTGAAGACCATGTTTTAGTGCAAAGCCTGTATGACAGCCAACAAATCCACCTTCTGCAACTCGGGGAGCTACCCTTCCCCTTTTCCAGGCATGAAAAACTCAGGGTGAAAGCTAATACTAAGAATGGGCACCTTAGCAGCTGGAAACGAGAGAGGAAAAGCACTGGGAACATCTGACGAGCCAGTTCTTGGCAAAAAATGCCTGAGAAGCTCTGCTCTGATGAGTTATCATTTGCCCTTGGTCTGAAAAGTGAACAACATATTTTTCCCTTCCCAACTCGCCACCCACGTGCACAAATGCCAGCACAGAGGCAACTGGACCGAAGAGCGGCACTGCCGAGACGCGTGCCAGGGGTGTAGTGCCCGCGAGCCGCTCCAGATGCACGCTCTGCGGTGAAGCGAGCTGCCCAAAGTTGGCACTGTTTGCACACAGGAGGATCTGTTGGCTCTCCGTGTTGTGCAGGCTGTTCCCCTCCGTGCTTGTTTAGCTGGCACCTCGGCCATGTTACTGGCGTTGCACCCTTGTGGGCACAGTGCCACCCCAGCAGATGGGTGTCGTGGCAGATCTGTGAGAGGAATGGCATCCACATCAATTGTTGTGTGTTAGAGGGAGGATTTATGTTCAGGAATGTTCAAACAGCAGCTCACGCCGTGCCCCGGCTAAGGAGCAGAGCCGCTGAACGGGATATACCGTCAGCTCAGTCCTCCTCTGGAAGCCGCTACAGGCACTCCCATGCTTTCCATATCAAGGGAATAGGAGCATCCTTCTCTGCTTCAGCAAAGCTTTTCATAGACGGCTACAGCCCATCCCGATGCTGTGCAGGACACATTCGGCGTTGGCCCCTTCAATCATTGCAGCTGTAGCAGTTGGATCTGAGGAGTCACCTCAAAATAACAATAAGGACATGCCGCAAAATTCCTCTATGAAACAACAATTAAAAAAATCTTTATTGCTGTTACTAAAAGTACTAACAGCAGCACTTTGCTCAAGCTGAGTTTTAAGTCCAGGATTTTAAAGTGTGCCCAGGGGGATACGTGGCGGTAGTGCATGACATTGCAGCTCTATGAGGCTCCTCTGAAAACACTGTCCCCAAAATCTTAGGAACTGCCCAGTGTTTTGTCTCCTCCTGCATTTTTTATGTCAGCCTTGATTTACATAATGAAAAAAAAATTGGTTTTGGGTCCCTTTGTGCCGATGTATTACTCCTGCAGATGCAGGACCATTGAATTCCAGCAAAAAGGGGTAAATAGCTATAGAGACTTGACAAGCAAACAAAATTGGCCACCTAACCTTTGGAGTGCTCCTTGCCACCGCTCTCTACTCACGTTTTGTGCCCGCTTGAGTGCGTTGTTAGGTACGTGGCCGTACCTACACAACAAGTAAAGATCTGATGACAAGGCACACGGTCCCTGTGCTTGCTGAGCTACGCTAGCAGAATACCACCGGCATGGAAGAGGAGCGCAGAGGCTTTGCTGCGCATTAGCACATCCGATGGAAACTTCCGAGTACCCCGGAGACGTGCTGTCCTTGCCAGAGCACTGTGAAGCCCATGTGGATGCAGCTTTGCTGCGGCTGCTGCCTTGCAAGCTAATTTTGGTCAGGGCGAGCAGCACTCTGCTGCAGAGATGCTGCCCCATGGTTCACCAGCTTTATGTGCTGTCGCTCCTGCAAACACCACTGCTCATCAGAACTTGTGGCCAGATTTTCAGCAGCTCATAGGGGAGCTCAGCAGGAGAAGGAAAGGGGCAGGTGCAGAGGCAAGTGAATTTCTCTCTCCGGGCCACGCTGTTTGGAACGACAGATTCCACCCCACTTCTCTGGTCCTCTTCTGGACAAAGAGGACAAGTTCACCAAAGGGCTGGGATGAGTCTTAAGCGAAAAACACAAGATGGGAGGACAGGCGAGGAAAAGCAAGCGGTGCACAGCGATGCCCCCAGCAACCTCAGAGCCAGCCTTGTATGAGAAAAACAGGGCCCATTTGCCACTTCTATGAAAGTTCTGTGAGGTGTATGGGATGAGAGAGGGTAATAAAATTGTGCCCTGGTTTTCATTTTTGCTGTGAGGATAAGCAAGATGAGAAGGTAGTACTGTGCAGAGGGCACGGAGAGAAGCTGTCTCTGATTGACTCTGCACGATGCAGAGTTCAGCTTTGCTTCTGAACTTCAACTTTGCTTCTGCCTTCAACTTCGCTTCTCTCTTCAACTTCTAATTTTCATGCACTGCTACACCAGGGAATGGGGGGCAGATGCAATCCAAAAGCCAGGACAGCTCTCAAAGGTTACACATGACTCTTTTCGGAAAAAAAATCTGTTTTCTTAGTGTCACAATAGCTTAAAGTTCAACCTGTGCTGTGCAGCTGGCATTGTAGTCATCCATCAGCCAGGAATACCCCGCAAAGGTAGCAAAGCATATGAGAATGAGGAGCTGGAAAGAGTCTTGGCTTCGAGGTGGATGTAATCAAGGACCTTCTGAAATTAGGGTGATTCTCTGATAGCTAAATCAAAACATCCCTGGAGTGGTTCTGTCATGCCTGCAGGAAATGAGCATGCCCTGCAGCTACACACTCTCAGCATTGAATACCCAATATGCCATGACCCTAAAATAGTATAACCGGGGGATTTTTCACATCATCTAGGAAATCAACAGTACCTGTTAATACAATTATTACTGACTGTTATTAAAGAAAGATCCAGTATTATCTTGCTTTTTAAGACACAACTGTCCAAATCATCCCCTCAGTAATGCCCCCCTTGGCAGTGGGCAAGAGCTGGTAAGATCACCCTGGTATTTGCTTCTGGACACTGCACTGAACCGATCCCTGTGCTGTTTTATTTTGGTTCGTTCGACCCACCGCCACAGGAGGCCCGCCCTGGGCAGCGTTAGTGCTCAGGCATTTGGCTGAAGGGGCTTGCAGGCATTCTGCAGCTTTATGTGTCCTCCCGGAAAGCTTGAGACGATGAACGGCTCGTTTCTCTTGCAAGTGCTTATTAAAAATGTGAAATGCGTGATGACTGCCTGCCAAACGTCCAATTACTACTTCTGCCCGCGACACAGAGGGATGGCGAGAGCATCACCCAGCCAGGCACAGCACAAATCAAAGAAGCACAAACACTCTGATTTCTGCAGGGTCAGAGCTTCTGGCCAAGGAGCACTAGCAGCGCTGGATGGACTTCTCCTCCTCCAGCACGAGTACCTGGAACAAGGGACTCTCAGCACTCAGAAGCTGAACAGATGAGCAAATTCAGAATGGAAAAGAAAGAGGAAGTCTGTTACGTCTTGAATATAGACAACTTAGTGTCTTGGTAGAAACCATGTGAGTTTTAGCTGCTTTACTTGATGAAGAAGATGTACCCGAGCCAGGGAGGAGCCCTGCCGTGCCCTCTGCTTGGGCATGGAGGGTAGCTGGGTTTTTGTAATTTGTTTCTGCCCTAGGGATTCTCTGTTTCTTTGTCCAGACCTCACTCACCATAAAGTTACAGCTCAGGAGGTCGCTGCCATGTGGGGTGAGAGCACAGTGTCCAGTCCAAGTGAGCATCCGGTCTGGAGAAGTGGTCCACCCTGGCTCCTGAGGAGTGCAGGTCTCCATCGGCGCATGGGCAGCTGCGCAAGGCTTTCCTTGGAGAGGGAAGAGGGCCCTGGGGCATAGTGTTTGATTGCTTCTGTAATGACATTAGTCTGCAAATCCGCAGATGTTACAGGTTGCTGGGGGAGTGCGAGGTTGTGGGAACAGAAGTGACAGAGAGGTGTCCAAACCCACGCACGGGATCAGCAGCGGAGACAGGGTTAGAGCAGAAATCTCCCTGAGTTTTTTCTCATTCCATTATCCTACAAATGCTAATGGTGACAGGGGAAGAGGAAAACACTGAGAGCCAGTTAAAGGATGCAGAAGGTGCCCAATGCCATGTGCATAGTCCCACTGCTCGGGAGACTCGCTGTTCCCCAACACGCATCCCACCAAAGGCCTGTTGTGACATTTGAGATGGGAGGGGTTCAGTATCTTTTCTACCACCCCCACTACCAGCAGACAAAGTTATTTTCAATCAGCAGAAGATCCACAAGCCGGTCAGGCTCAGATCACCTCTCAGATGGGACTGCTTGGGGGCAGGAGCTGTGGAGCACAGGCACCACGAGGACAGAGCTGTGTGTCCCCCTCCTGAAACCCTCCCCCACCGACATCCACCAGACTTTTCTGGGCTCTAAGGAAGCTGAAAAAAACAAGCTAAGATGTGCCTAGTCTTGACTTTCACCCATGACGGGTAGGAGCAGAGCCAGCACCATTGTTGTGGTCTTTTTGGTCTGTCCATGGGACGGAAGAGCTGTTTGAATGGGGGGCACAGCCTTCACCATGCAAAGGGTTGAGAAGGGGGTTGGAGGAGCTGTGACTTGGTGCTGGTGTTTCTTGGCTGTTTTCCCAGGGTGATGGCAATGCAGCAGGACTGTCCTTTCCTCTGTCCTTTCCTACCCATTGTAGCTGCCCTGCGTCAACCCAACAAGAAAGAGCTCCCCTCCAAGGGCTCTGGTCATCTTAAAGGAGGGCTGCAGCCCAAAATGCTGGAGACGGTCTTGTTTTAAACGCTGCGTGGAGACCGTCACAGTGTCACCACTGCTGGGAAGGGCTCTGGTGCCACCCACCATCCCCTCTGACGGAGATGGCCAGGAAGAGCTGGGGGGATGCAAGCCTGACTTTCCAATTGAACATCGCCCAGAGTGGCTTGTCTGCCTCTCTCTTCCTATTTGACCATGCATGTCCCCAAGTTTCAGGCACTTTTCCCAGGTCTGCTAACGATTCTTGGCAAAGAGCTGGCTCCACCACCGACTCACTGCAGTTTTTACATCTGAAGATTTCTGTTTTTACAGCCTCGCAGACATCGCACCGTGCTGCACTTGTATCAATTCTGGAGGTAGTCATTAGTTGCAGTTGCTTGGGGAAGGCTGCTGAGCTCAGCACTATTAGATTTATTATACGGTCAATCTCATAAAACAAGCTCTAAACTCAGATACCTTAACTCGGGTCCTCCATTTGTCAGACAGTTAAATCTATGCAGGGATCACGGTTCTCCACCATGTAAGAGCACAGTCAATCCTTCTGGGAGACAGGGATGGATGGAGCGGCCCCTCCACCTGCAGTGCTTAATGGCCTTCTGCAGTCAAAATCCTCCTCCTCAACGCTCCTGGAAACTCTCCTTTTGGCTGGTAAGTAGGCACTAAGGTCCTCACGTGGGAATAAACCTGCAGGACTAGAGCCCGTGAGATGAGGAAGGAGTTGCCAAGCAGCTGGGTACCCCCGAGACCGCGGATGCATTGGTGCACACCTGGGGAAGGTGCATGCAGCCCTGTGAAAACAGCCTTTCGCCATCCAACCTTCTCATTTCTATTTGCAGTGTTTGGGTCTGAACCCCTTCACCTCTCTGCCACCCTCCTGTTTGGGGCTTTCTGGTTTTGCATGCTGGTGGCAAATGTCTCACTGTACCTCCCCGAGAGGCGCAGCCCTGTGCCCCAGACAGTTGGGTGGTACCAATAATCTTCAGTAATTAGCCCCAGCAGCTTCAGGAGCTTTCAAGCCTTGTCTGGTTTTGAACATATTTCAGCTGAAAATACACTTACTTTAGCTTTAATAAATTTTGCAAAAAAACAGTGAAGAAACTTTTGCTATGCCTGCAGCTTCTTCTGGGATCAGATGGCTTGTGCAGCTTGCCTGAGCTGTAAAGCGGTCAGCAGTCTGTTGTCTGCCCTGTTGCTGTGGGTTTATTTTAGTTATATTATTACCGACTTCTTTTAGCTTAAGTTCTGCTTAGTTTTGTGCAATTGGATGATTTTCCCCTCCGTTAAAGAACTCTCATCACCCAGAGAGGAGTCCCAGCAAACCTTGATAATCGTGGCACAACTAACTGCACAGACCAATGGAGAGGGGAGAGTGTAACCCGTAAACAGGCATGCATACAGAAATGCATAAAAATCACCCCAAAACAACCCAAAACCGAAAGGGGATGGCTCCCACTGTGCAAACCTGATGGCTCCCCATGACACCGCATTGGAAGGGTGAGAAAGAACACTGGGGAGAGGGATGGAGACCTGGGACTGGGGCTTCATCACCGTTTCTTGCACCTCCAAAGCAGACGAGACGTCACTGCCGATACAGCAGCTCGGTGGGGGACAGTTTGTAGCAGGTTTTGCTGGTGCCAGAGTTTAATAATTGCTATTTCTTTGAGCCTAAAATTAAGAGAAAAAATGACCAAGCCCCATTAGTTTGGGAAATCCCACCCACCCAAGCAGATGTGTCTGGTTTTAGTTTGGAATTAAACTCGGCCTCTTGGATGGGAGTGACAGCACACTTCTTAACTGGGGAGGGAGCGGGAGATCCTTTCCAAGTGGGTTGGCAGCGAGGAGGAGGTTTGTTACTGCTGAAAGGGAGCAGCATGATGAAGCCATGAGCAACTGGAGAAAGGCAGAGGCATTCCCAGGCCTCCCGGCACGCTCCATTATCCTGACAGCTGGAAATGGCCTCATTTTAAACATGGTTAGCTTTTTTTTTTGTCCTAAGGAACATAAATCTCCATGAGGATGATACCATCTGTCCCTCTGAGTACGTATGCAGTGATGTGTCTCTCTATCCCTCCCCACGGTGGTTTTGGACAGAGAGAGAGAGTGCTGTCACAAATGTATGTGGTGACACCAGACTTGAACAGGCAAGAAATATTCCCAGATCAGAAGGTTTTCCCAGGACAGAGTAAGATAACCATTGCGGGCATACAAGGACCACTGGAAGGGCTGTGCTGCCATCTCCCAGGAGGCTGTCTTGCCCTTGGGGATGGGGCACAGCCATCGCGGAGGTGGGATGGAGGCACATCTCAAACAACAAGAGAAAAGGGAAAAGGAGGAAAAAAAGGAAAAAGGAAAAAGATCGACTTAAATAAATGACATAGAAGGCCCATCAGCATCTGTCTCCCCCAGAGCACCTAACTAAAGCTGTCGCCTGCAGCATCCCATGGTGGGCAGCATCTGCCTTGGCACAGGAGCGATCCGGTGCTCAGCCCCGTGAGAGTTGCTTTCTGTGGACGGGGAGTTTGCAAACAGACACACAGACCTGTACTGCTGTCCAGTGCAGACCAGTTAAGGAGGTGCCTGGGGAACTGAGTCCAAAGTGAGGGGCTTTGCATGCTGGACATGTCAGCCATGGATGCTGCTGTGCTCTGGGGAGCAGCACTCAAAAACTTGCACTCCATAAACCCTGAACTCCTGAAATGAGACCAAAAGAACTAGATTTACCCCCTGCTACAAAGGCTCAGCCACCAACTCCTCTTCCCAAGGCTGGCTTGAAAACCCAGGGGGACAAGAATTCCTTTGGTGAGAGACTGCCTGAAATGAGTGAAGGTTTGGGGTTTTGTTAATTATAATCATGACTTTTAAATTCTAAACTAAACATCCAGAGTCTCCTTCTGCCTGATGAACGGCAGATGCTGCATCTTACTGCACTTGGCTTTTTATTTAAATATTCCTCACAGAGGACATACTTGGGTTAAAAAGCCTAAATGATTTAGATGCACGTTTCTTTCTGCTCCTGGACACCCAGGACGCCCAAAATCACTGGCAGTGGGATTTGAGTGGTGGAACTGGAAAATTCATCACACCTCCTCATCCTGGTGCTCCTGGCAGAGGACACTGCTGGTGTCTCCCATCCTGCAAAATGATAACGCAGAGCATCCCTGAGGCAATTACAGCCTGGAGATAACACATAATTTGCTATGTTGCCTTAGCTCGTGTGAAACAAGATAACAGCTTGTACTAATGACCGTGTGATTTACAAACTGATGGGTCTAACAGTGTTTGTAACATGACGTAAGAGCCTGTGTAAAGGCAGATTGGGGGTACGTGTTACCTGGGGCTGATCTCACATCACATCTGCCCGCAGCGAAACCGCTTGGCTGCGGGTTATCGCCCTTGGTAGGGGAGATGGTTTTGCATTGAAGTGACTGTATCTGATAAGTTTAAGTCAATCTCTGAATTTCTCATTAAGAGATTAGTTGGAGAAAGGATTTCCTTGCAGAACACTTAATTGTTGTTTTGCTAATTGTCGAGGATCAGGCAGAGTAGGACCTGCAGTTGCATACTAGTAGCAGCATTAGATGCTAGTCCAACTGGTTTAACAAGGATGCTATCACTCTCTTAAAATAATTGACATGGAGAAGCCACAATATTTTCTTTTTTTATGAAATGCAATATTCAGTTTCCCCAAGTTTTGTTTTCAAAATCTGAAACGCTTTCATAATTTCTGAAATGCGATATAGCAACGAAACAATTTCCTTTAAAACGAAAGCTGGACCTCTTCCAAGTTGTTTAACTTGCAAAAGTTTGAATTTTTCAGTTAAAAAAAAAATATAAAAATCCAATCTGAGCACTTCTAACAAGAGTATCGCAATTATACTTAGCCTGCCACTCGGGCTTTCTCTTTACAGTGGCTTGATTCATGAGGGAATATTAACTTGTTTAAAGGTAACAGTTTTAAATAGAAATGTTCCGCTGACAGTTCTCCTTGCACGTTAGCTGGAATCTGCTTTGGCACAACATCAGGTGCCAGAGGCTGGGATGAGCTCCTTGCTCTGCACCCGCCAAGCATGTCCTGACTACAGCCTGCTACAGCAACACAGCTCGTACCGAGAAGGGTACTGTAATTGGTTGTTTTTTTTTTTTTTAAAAAACCCCAACTATTTAAAGTCTTGAAAACTTCCAAAGTCAGCACTTGAAGAAACATGAAATGCAATGAATTAATGAGAAACAGAGAATGAATCATTAAAATTGCATCACCGCGACGTGTTCCTGATCGCATCTCCCTTAATGTTCTCACAGTCTGAACAATTGATTAAGAAAAACACTGCAGTACACTAAAAATTGGAAACGGTTAAGAAGAAACAGGATTAGCAAAGTCTTACAGGAAAGGTCAATTATTTCTCCCAATTTGTTGGTAACCTGACATCTGTAAACAAATCACTAGAGGAACTCCCTGAAGACTATGCGCTGTCCGACAAGACATCCTAATTAATGAGGATGCGCTATGCAAACACAAACAGAGCGAGGAGAGATAACATCTAAACCAAGCCTTAAAAAGATACAGTGGAAACGGTTACCCAGGAGGTTGCGGGAGATCAATAAATGAGCAGAAGGTTCAGGAGAGTCAGAATTTGCCATGGGGTAAAGGCGAATAATCTTTGTGGTTATCAGAGCTAAGATGGCAAAATGAATTAAATGAGTTCAGAGAGGACTTAGTGAGACCGGCTTAAAAATGAGAGGGTTGCAATCATCCGTTGTGCTTTGCAGCAGCTGAGGCCTCGGCCAGCGCTTTCGGGTGCCCTGCCTGCATGGCTTTAGATGCTCTTGGGCTTGGGGAGCATCTCACTGACCTTCAGCATCTCTGAAGGCCAAGTCATCATCCTTGGAGAGTGCTCCAGGGAGGTGCCTGATGCTGCCGTCATTCCAGCTGAGTTTCCAGACCCAAAGGTCAGGTTTTTCTCCTCTGGCTGGTGGCCGTGCCTCGAGAGCCGCACGCAGGGCAACATCCTTTCCACCAGCCAAATCTGCCGGCAGCCGGGCACAGCGCCCGCCCCAGAGCCCTCTGCGAGCAAAGCTGGATCGTGGCAGCTAATATTAAAGATTCCTCTTCATCAGCATCCCTACGATTAAATATGTATAGAGGCATCTGAGATCTAATTTATTTCTTTTGTGTTGTAAATTCCTTTTCTCATTGGCTTTTTTTGAGCTGCTTATAATTAAGACCTTCAGACAGAGCTCAGCATGGATGGAAACCAGCCATGATGTTGTTACATCCGACCTGTTTAAAGTGCATCCCCCTCTCCTCGTCAACCAAGAGATTCTTCTTTATTAATTCCAGTAATGATTTGATTTCCTTTTTTCTTAATGAACAGAGTGACACTGCATTGAGTCACTGATGTGCAACTTGCTGGTTTTTCCCTCCCTTTGGAAAGTTTTCAAAATATTTATAAATTTTAAAAGGAGCAGAGAAATAAAGAAAATAAAGTTGCATTGTGTTTGTTTGGCTAGCGTTCCCCCTTTCCTTTCTCATCTGCGGGAACTGTAATACATCCTATCATCCGGGCTGCCACGGGGCT
>NW_010254476.1:17647-28710 GCF_000690775.1 Eurypyga helias
TCCGCTTCTCCCTCCTTGCCAGTCAGCACTGCCGAGGGACTGGGCAGGGCTGCAGCCAAGTGTGAGGTGCTATGTAGGGGTAAAGGATCTCATCCGATGGAAAGGGGCACCACACCAAGGATCGGAGACCCTGAGTCGCACCTCGGGAGTCTTCTTTATAGGAGGTTACTGTGCTTTGTTAAGAGCTGTGAGGCCTTTAGGCAGATGTGAATCCAACCCAATGCGCATACATCCCAGAGGAGCTGCAGGAAATCCCCGTGCCAGAGAATCCCCCATAATGATGGCATGGGCAATTGTCCTCCACAGGCTCCTCCGTTCCCCTCCCAGCCCCTCACCACCCCTAAATGCCGAGGAGGAGCAGTCTCTTGAGAAAGAGAAAGACATTGAGGTCCTGGAGCGTGTCCAGAGAAGGGCCACAAAACTGGTGAAGGGTCTGGAGAATATGTCTTATGAGGAGCGACTGAGGGAACTGGGCTTGTTTAGCCTTGAGAAGAGGAGGCTGAGAGGAGACCTGATCACTGCCTACAACTCCCTGAAAGGAGGTTGTGGAGAAGTGGGTGTTGGTCTCTTCTCCCTAATGACAGATGATCGGACGAGGGGGAATGGACTCAAGCTGCGCCAGGGGAGGTTTAGATTGGATGTAAGGAAGAAGTTCTTCACCGAAAGGGTTATCACGCACTGGAACAGGCTGCCCAGGGAGGTGGTGGAGTCACCATCCCTGGATGTGTTTAAGAGACGGGTGGATGAGGTGCTGAGAGATATGGTTTAGTGGTGGACAGATACGGTTGGACTGGATGATCTCTAAGGTCTTTTCCAACCTAGTGATTCTATGATTCTATGATTCTTCCTTTTGCCTGACATATTCAGCTGTGAATAGCATGCAGCTTTAGGAGCTATGGAAAAGCCCAGAAAGCTTCTCCATTGGGTGGATCAGGTGAACCTTCAGTTCTGATCGAGGTTTTCCCATGTCACATGAGAGACTGAGAACATGGAGCAGACCTGAGAACCCTCAACTCCCAAATGCAAACCCCATAGCTCAGGTGTTCAGTGGGGCTGGGGGCACGCAGGGAGCGTGGCCTTGGGGCATCATGACCCAAACAGTAAATGGGCCCCCAAGCATACTCTCAGGCCAGGGATACTCAGAAAGAGTTTTTCCATCTCTATTCCTACCTAAGACAGGCAGTGAAGAACTATTCCTGTTTCCCTGTCCTCAGGGCTGGGAGCAAAAGGGGCATACCAGCACACCAGCTGGCTCCTGGAAATCCCAGGACACTCCGAACCCCAACATCCTTCTCCTCCTGGCTCTGCTGGGGCTGAGTCAGGGTTCTCGGCTCCACCCGGTACCTCCAGCTCCCTCCACACCAGCTCCTTCAAAATCTGTCAGCAGAAGCATCGCTCCCTCCTACAGCCGCGGTGTGCTCTGCAGCGAGGAGTGACTCCCTCCAGATGGCTGTAAAGGTTAACAAGGAATTTATTCAGAGTTACATACAAATCAGATTGTCTTTTTTTCTGAGAGGGAACAAAAACAACCACATAATTTCAAGCCCACACAGGCAGCGCAGCCTTCCAAGGTAGCTCAGTTGCTATAGACGACCGCAGGCATCCGAGCTGTCACGCTGCACCCCACGGCATCGTGGGGACCTGCCGTGAGTCAGGGGACGGGGGTGAGCCATGCTTCCGTCCCCCCGCACCGCCCCCTCCTCGGCATCCGGATCTCCCCATGCCAGGGAGGGGGATGAGCTGGCTGCCCACTCTGCCTTCCTACAGAATTCCTTCCTGAGGAATTAGGAGGAGCTGAACTTCTTGAGGTATCCGGTCCCACCTGGCCATGGCCAGTGGAGAGAAGTGGCCCAAGGTGTCACCTGATGAAGAACATGGGGTGAGTTCCTCTGCTGGGTGCTGAAAAGTGGAAGGACTGGAGATTTGGGGCAGAACTTGAAATCTGACGGTGTTTTTGTCATCTGCAGTGGGCATTCAGCTTGGGGTCTGCTCTGGGCCTGCTGCTCTGCTCCATCTCCCTCCAGGCACCTTTCCTCCCCACCACGTGGGAACCCCACATCCCGTGGCCAAGCCAGCCTCCACATTGCCCTAACTGCCCCCATGGCCAGACAAGGGGCTGCTCCCCAGGGTGCTCCTACCACCCCACTAGCCAATGGCTTCCACGTCAGCTCTGAGGGACCAGGGCCACCAAACCTCTTCAGTCTAGTCTGCAAATGACCCAGCACATCCCTGGTCTGCATGAGGAAAGGGGCAGATGCAGACATACCTGTTTTTTTGTCACCTTTCAAGGCTGACACTAACAGAGTGGGGACTGCTAAGAATGTGGAAAGATGGGAGAAGTTTGTGTGTGAAAGCTCCAGGAGAAACACCATGAGAGCTACAGGAGCCGCCCGTACCCATAACCCAAGGACACAACGCCAGCGACGACATTGGGAACCCCAAGGGCTGGTTGGCATGGAGCCCTGGCTGGGGACAGCTCGTCAGCGAAGCCGAGCTGCCCACTCCAGTGCTGGATCCCCCCGGGGAACGGTGCTGCAGCAGGTCTCGTGGGAGGCACAGCTGGGTGGCAATGGGACTGACAGAGGCTTTCCCATCAGTGACAGACCGTCTGCATTTCGGGCAGCAATCTCCTTGGTTCCTGAGGGGAAATCTGGGGCTGGGACATGAATTTCAGATGTGGTTGGAGTACTTACCAGCCTGATAAACCTTCCCAAAAACTTTAATAGAATACATTTTTACAAGTTCCAGATAGAATTGGGGTCAGATACAGAGAGGTCACAGAGGATATTACTATCCATGTGAAAAAATGTTGCGCTCAAATCAGACCAACACCATAATAAAAGATCATGGGGCACACTGGCAGGTGTCAATCATTTTGTAGTGCTTTGCTCCCAGCAGACACAACGCAAGGGGTTGGCCAGATACACAAAAATTCCCAATTTTTTGTTCAGGGCTGCTTGGCTGGACCTGCTGAGGGGGCTGTCAGAGCAGTGGCGTGCCCCCCATCATTTTACATAGAAAGAAATGTGGAAGGCACAGAGACTGGATTTGGGGTGAGGGAAGAAGAGGAAGAACACTTCTTCCTCTCCTCCCAGAGAAAATGTGGATTTTCTTTTTTGTTTGTTTGGTTGGTTTTTTTTTATCACCAGGTCCCCAGTGATTCCTCTGGGCTTACAGTGGGGATAAAAGGGAACAGAGAAGTTTGATTATAGTTTGCGGAAGGAAAACACACTCTCTCAGCTCTGTGGGGGCTCAAAACATCATCTGACGTTTTTAAGACAATTATTTCTGGGCAGATGGAATCCTGCCATTCTTGCCACACAGCCGTATTGATCAAATAAAGCCGATGCCTAGGCCACCTCGATGGAAGACACTTCGCTGGCCCTCCATTATGGATGCTGATATAGGAAATGAATAGGTTCATCCCCCCCGCCTGGGACACAACTCCTGTGCAACAAAAGCCCTGCGAGTTCAAAGCAGACCCTCAGAACAGCCAGTATGTTCACCTGGAAATTAAGGCTGTTTAACAGAACCTGGATAACATCTTTTAGTGTCATCACTAGCCTGATAAATCCCACAGTCAGATGGAGAAGAGGAGGGGGAAGAGCTGGAGGAGAAGCTATAGTTAGCTATTATCAGTAATAAGAAGCAGCAGAGCACATGCCACATTAGGAATATGCGTATAAAATGTGTTCCTCAGCTGTACCTTCGCAACATGCGTGTCTTCTTTTTTAGCGTTGATGTGCGGCATAATCCGAGATCTGGCACTGTGGGTTTTTTCCCCCCGAGCCTGTCCTGTTACCCAAATTGCTTTGGCTTAAAACATTAGTTCCCTTGGGCGTCTGTTATTCGCAGACCTCACGATGCCAACTGAACAGCTTCCAGGAGCTCTGATGTCTCTCTTTTTATTTTATTTTTTTTAATACTGTGAATCACTTTATTCCATCCACCTTCTGGAACAATTCCCTGGAGAGTATAGATTCTGCTGAGCATCTGCTCGTGCAGGAAAACGACGGCCATTCCTCCACAGGAAGTTTGCACTCCTTATGGTCATTAAAGGCCCTTCAATCCCATTTCCCGATAAATCTTGGGGGTAATGTATCAAAACAAGTTGTCTGTACAGATATCTGTTGCTTGGATTGCCTGGAGCCCATCCCCACTGCTCCCAGGCGCTTGATGCCTGCTGTGACTGCAGGCAGGCAAAGGGGTTCTTCTCTCCCAACCCCTCCATGGGTCATGGTTTTCCCAAAATTTCTCCTAGACCCCACCCGGAGAGTCACTGGAACAGGAGAGGAAGGGAGTGGAGAGTGAAATGACAGCTTTTGTTGATGCTCCCAAATTATTTAGGATATTACGGACAAGGGCTGACTGTGAGGAATTGTAGAAGGACCTTGTGATGAGTGACTAGCCAAGAAAATGACAGGAGAAATTCAGTGTGGATAAATAGCGGTGCACGTGGGAGAAACCATTCCCAACTTCAGAGATAAAATAATGGGCTCCGAGCTGACTGTCAGGAACAAGATCTTGGGGTTATAATAGATAGTTCTCCAAAAACATCAGCTCATTGCTCAGCAGAGATTGGGGAAAAAAAAATAATAAAAGCATCTTGAATGTTAGGGATTACTCAGAGAAGAACAGAGCAAAACAGAAAAAATCACACTGCCACTCTGTAAATCCCCCCTGCACCCACACGTTGAACACCGCACAGGTGAAGGGATGTAATAGAGCTGGGAGAGCTTTGAAGAAAGGTGGGAAGAGTGATTAAACATACGGAATGGCTTTTGTGCAGGGAATGAGAACACAGATGGGGAGCTCCAAGGCTGGAGCTCCACCATAATCTTCCACCGTGATGACAAGCCCTCTCCACCCACGGGGAGAGAGCCAGTGGCCACAGCTCAGCCCCTGACTCAGCTGCTCCTCGTCAGAGGGTGATCCAAGCCCACTCGGGCGCTTCCCCTGGGTTTTGGGTTGGTATTTCTGCCGTCCCCTTCTCTTGCTGTGGAGGAGCTGATGGCCACCACGCATGGTGTCGCACTCCACGGGCACCACGTGTCCCCCCGCGCTGGGCAAGCAGTGTGGGCGCTGTGGAAGGGGAATCGGAGTGGCTTGGCAAAAGAGCAAGGGATGAATGCCAAAATAAAATAAAAAGGAAGAAGATCTATCTTCACCTTCTGTTCTTGTAATTCTTCTGTGCTAGCAAATCCGGTGGGAAGAGGAAAAAGGCAGAAAATCCAGCCTGCTGATGGAGGCAGGATTACTGTGCTGGAAAGGAAAAAAAGCAAGAGTTTGGACCTAAACCCATCTGCCACCATTTGAAATGCTCCAAATTTGGCCTCCCGGCCCTAACTCTTGGGTATGCCTGACACTGGGGGAAGTTTTCATCTTTATAAATGGAGGGGATGAGACCTAATGCCTGCTTGCATTTGGGATCGGGGTAATGGATGGCTGAAAAGAGAGGGAGAGACGCGGAACAACAGAAGGACGAGAGCAAGGAAACACTTGTGCAGAGCGGCACTAATGAGGTCAGGGACACGTAGGTTGCACCCCGGGGACTTGTCACCGGCCAGGATGGCACAGGTGAGAAGCATCACCTGCATCCGGGCCACTGGAACCAGAACCACCGCTCCCCTTTCAGTTGTGGCGCGAGCGGCGTCAGCCCGGCGCGTACGTGTGCAGCACCTCGCACCGCTCCTGCCAGCGCGCTGGCGAGCCGCCGCGGAGCAGCTGCTCGTGGGAGTGCGTTAATGTGGAGCGAAACTGCCGCCACTGTGGCAGATGGAGCACCAGGCGGGAGCGAAGAGCCGATTTGGGACGGTGAGATGTTAACAAAACTGTTGCTTCTGCTAACGGTTCTCTGCAACTGGCCGGCTCCGCTGCATGATGTTGTCTCTGCCCTTCTACCTGGAGGGCTGGCATGCTTTTCGCAGACAGGCTCTGATGTCTAAATACTGCCACTCCTGACTATTCCTGCATTATCAGTGAACACAGGTTCCCTTTCCAAAGGGAGGAAAAAAAATCAGCGTGAACATTAAGCAATAAGCAAACAGCTCAAACCAGCATTTTTTCAGGGTTTGGCTTATCTGTTGCTGGCAGGTTGGCATGTTGCCATAGGCAAGGACCGCAGGAGAGCGGAAACCAGAGGACTCCAGAGTCAGTCTCCCCTTCTGCTGGGTGCGACACAAGGAAGGAGACGAGACCATCCTTGCCTTGACAGCTAGCGTGTAAATAGAGAAAGCAGGTCTTGGAGGAAAAAAACCAGATGCTGGGGTGCAGGGACATAGAATGTCCCAAGAACGTGCACCGATCAGTGGCAGGGACAGCCCCAGCCCAGCACACTGCTGTTTCCTGGCCGTTGAATGATGTATTCCCTGAGGTTCTCCTTTCTAAGCTCAGGCACTCCTCAGGGTCCTCCTGACAAGGACAGAACAATCCTGGTAGGGAACAGCAGATGATATTTGCAGCTCTTGAGGCCTGGCTATAATGTATATCTTCATTTGGTATGCATGGTTTGGCTAGGGATATTTATTGCTGGGGTGACTGTCTGCTCCCAGCACGGAGCTCAGACGTTCATGGGGCAGCAGACACGCGTGTCACAGGAGGATGAGGGCTGCTAGCTCTGCCCTTCACAGGGGCATCTTCATCCTTTCCCATTATTTCTTCCTCGGGTCTCCTCCGGCATCCCCAGTGCTGCCGAAGAGGAGTAACGGCTCACAAGAAATTACAAGGAAGTCAGTTCGTCCCCATATAAATTATTAATTTTAATCACATGAAGAAATAATAGACTCCGCCACGCACTATCCTTCGCCCGTCGGACAGAGTGTCCTTGCAGATGCAATGACTAGATTCACCCTCCTTGAAGATACTTGCAGTATTTTGCTGTGTCCTGGAGCAGAGAAGGAATTTCCACCCACTGCTGGATATGTCTAACTTTCTGCCAGAAAACGTTTCTTGCGCTTGGAGTGAATTATTTCCCCTTGGTCTCCTCCTGCCAGAGTCCTGCCCTGAAATCAAGGAAACTGCCTCCAGGAGAAGATGCTACTTGCGAGAAAGGCTTTACATTTGGTTTGGCTGTTTCAGACTGGTGCACATGTGAGCTCTAGAGAGCAAATCAGCGAGTAAAACCTTGCATCAGCGCAGCCGACGGTCCTGCTCCCGCCCGATCGCCTGTGCACCCTGTATTGCGCTGGGTGCCGGGCAAGAACACGCTCCTGGCGTGAGTCTGTGGACAAACTTGTCCTCGAGCTGACGGTCATGGGAGTGGGATGTAAAGCCGGCATGTTGATGAAGGCAGAGTGCCTTGTCGTGGTAGGGCTCGCTCTGGTCTGTTCAACCGGATACCCCAAACGGAAGTCCGGTGCCTAAAACCACCCAGAGCCTGTAAAAAGCTTTCGCTGTCCACGTCCCCAGAGCAAACCTGGCTATCAGTTCCCGGCCTTCCTAGCTTGCTTCCAATACATATGTACGGCTGTAATCAGATCCGCGAGGTCAGCGTGCGACGAGAGGCAGCTCCCTCCGGTGCATGCCCGGAGTGTGGAAGGAGGGATGAAGCATAAGCCTGCTCAGCGTGGCCGGGCCAAGGGCAAAATCCAGATCTCCTCTTCCGAGCCGTCGTAGCCCGTGGCCACACTTCCCGCTGCTGCTTCTCCTGCCCGTGCAGCCGACGGGGACCCAGGACCACCGTCTCTCGCTCTCCTGTTGCAAAGCTCCTTTATTTGCCAGGGTTGCAGGGGGTTTCAATTTGCTCTTCCCTTTCTCCATACATCATTTTTTTTTTTGTTTCTCTGTGATTTCACGGGGATGTATGTGGGATTATGAATAAGGCATTGTGAGCTGAACTGAATGTGTTATTTAATGAACTGTATGAAATATTAAACCATGCCTGATATGAAGCATGGTGAATTCTGTAAGAAATAATATATTGCACTTGGGGAGGACTGAAGATAATCAAATATAATGAATGAATTCAGAACCAGGACACACCGAGCTTAGAGAAGTTAAGTTTTGCTCACTGTGAGCCTGAATTATGTGTGATGACCATTCAAGGCAGGTTCTTCCACTGCATGTTTTCTCCTGTTGTGAATGACATTATTGTATTTTTCCATTTAACATAAATCTATTTTTCAGAAAGCTGCTTCCACCCGAATGGCATCAGCAGATCCCATTAATCATGGTGCTCTCAATCACTCAGAATTATTTAGAGCCTCTTTTTTGTGTCTCTGGCACTTTCCCCATTTCTGATTAATCTTAAACTAAACCAACTAAATAAATAAAACTGCAAGGATCCAGAGAGCATCCCTGGGAAGATCTTACTTAAGTGAGACACATGTTGACAGTTTAGGAGCTGATCCCATGCAGGTTGGGAAATTTCTGCTCCCAAAGGTTTCAAGAGGGGGAAGGAGGCTTTTTGGTCCAAAGCAGGAGGAAGCTCCGTATGGAAAGGAGCTGAAGTCTTGACCTCAGAGGGACTCAGCCTTCTCCATTATGGGATCTTTTCCCTCGGGCACAGCACATCCTGTTTGATCCTGAGCCTCTTCTACACCTACAGGAGACATCAGATGGGCCATTGTGGCCATTTGCTGCAGGGTGGCTTGTGCCATCCACGTGACATGGCCAACTGTGAGGATAGGGGCATGGAGATGGGTTTACTTTTGGGGTCTCCTCTGGGTTTCCACACCAGGGCTGGATGCAAAACTGAGCCAACCTACTCATACTCAAGAAATGTGAGAGAATACTGCTGCTCTAGCATTTCTATACCTCTCCGTTACCCAGGTGACAATTGCTATAGCAATGCCACCCCCTTCCACCTGCAAGGAGCCAGCTACACCCCAGCAAAGCCAGCTCTTCAGGTACTTCCCCAGCAAAACCCTGTACATCTCCAGCCAGACACTTGTGTGCACAAAGGTGCTGCTGTTTCTACAGCTGGAGCAGTGACGGTGAAAAGGTGATGGATTTAAAAGCCTGTAGTTTTAAAACACTTATGGAAGCAGAGACAAACTTTTCCCTGATACCTCCAGGCAGAGACATACCTTTAAGAGAACTTAAAATAGTCGTTTAATTCCCAGTGTCATGGTATGCTGCAGTAAGCAAGATGAATATAGCATTTACATGTTAGGGAGAGTCTTTCCTTGACGTAAATCCCAGGAATCTTGATGAAACATGCCAATGGCATATATCCACATGATAACCTGAGTCCTACACCTTAATATTAGTCATGTATTTTTATTGCTGATAGTCATATCCATATTTGGTGCTTAGAAATATCATGTACATGAGTCACAGACGTCACAGGCATGAAGGTCTCCCTCCTGTTTGAGGTACCCGCCCCACCGTGCACGGCTGTATGTGAGGGTGCTGTGTGCTCCTGCTGAGCTTTCCGAGGGGCCAGGTCCGCCTCGGCAAACTGCAGAGCCTAAACTATGAACTGGCTGGGTTTGGGTCATCAGGGCTGAAACAAAGATACAGTGTCAGGCAAAACCACAAGGATGGCTTTAAATGTGCATCGTAGGGCCAACCTCTTGATGAAGCGCGGCTGCTGTGCCTCCTCTCTGAGGGTGCAATGTCCCTTCGCTCTTCGACTGGCTTTAGCTCTCATTAATAAACTAATTGATTCAGCTTGGCTATTTGAAGTTCTGAGTAATTTCAATATTGAACCTCAGCTGTAATTAATTCAGTCAATACAGTCAACACAAACCATAGGCGACGCAGGGTTGCCTGCACCACGCCAGGCAGCTCCAGTCCCCCGTGCCCGGGCTGAGCACAGGCAGGGGGACGCTGTGCCCAGCTTCCAGGAGGGGCACACACCCCAGGAAAACCTGGCCAGGACAGCAGGGACTCCAATCTACTCAAAATCATCCCCAGGACCTCAAAGGATCCAGCATGGGTCATCTTCATCCGAGACACCCAGGCAGCCCAGGTCGAACAAGAAACGCCTGCTTCGTTTGGAGTAGTAGTTTTCGAGTTTGGAGGCAAAATAATTTTGAATCCAAGAGCTTAATAGCCCTGAATCTGGGGCAAAAGGCAAGAACTTCTGTGAGGAACCCACCCAGCCCTACCCCAATTGCTGTTCTTTCCCCCACTGGGCGTGGGGAATTGTCCCAGGCTGCCTGCAGGCAACCCCGTGCATCCGTGAAGGCAGGGCAGGAGCTGAATGAACGAGCGTCTGTCCTGTCTGGAATGTAATTCCTGAGCCATGAGGCAGGTTTTCCAGAGCCTTGTGAAACCCTGGGTGACAGGGGCTGTGGAGTGACAGCACCGCGCCTAGTTCGGAGCAGTCTGGCAAGGAAACTGGGGAGGAGGAAGGACTTTTTTTGCCGGGAGACATAAAGGCTTCTAATAAATAATAGAGGGCAGTGTTATTACTTTTTTATCTTACGAAGTCAGACCAGCTTATGAAACCCAGACTGGAGCAGAATGCTAATCAGCGAGACTTGGCAAGATGAAGTTATCACTCCTGACCCACACAAGAGTTAACTCCAGACGAAAGGAGGGGAACCTCCCTTCCCAATGTGTCTCTACAAATGACTCGGCTCCTACCCCGGGGCACGCCTGGCCACCGGGCAGAGCCTCCTCCCAGGTCCTTCCGTGATTATTGCTCCTCTGATAAATACCCAGCACACCAGGCAAGCATTGAGCTGCTGGGACGGCTGGTTGGGGCTGAGTGCAGCACACGTGCTGAACGAGACGTGGTCCTTGTCCCACAACGCAAAACCATCATCGGAATCGTCAGCAGCCGGCGACTGGGAGCCCATCTGCCTGTTATTTAGCCCTGAGGCTTTATCTCTTCGCCCTCCTTACCAAAGAGGATGGGAGGATTCTGGAGGCCAGGGATGGTGCCCGTCACCACTGCTGATGCCTGCCCTGCCTGGGCTAACACACGCTGCACGGAGCCCTGCACTTTTTGCTCAGTGCCAGCTCTGGGAGATTCCCAAAATCCGTGGAAAGAGCAATGCACCCCATCAGTGAATGCTTCTTTAGCTTTCATAGATGCAGAGGAGCAAACAGGTCAACAGCAGAAGCGCAGCGGAGCAGCTGCAAGCAAAGGTAGTGCAGTTCAGCAGCAAGGG
>NW_010254476.1:28741-36814 GCF_000690775.1 Eurypyga helias
AAGGTTGAGAAGCAGAAAGCGAGCAAACGATGAGCTGTTTGGGATGAGAATGTTTTGAAGTTTGATTTTCCAGAGGTAAAAAATCAGCTCACTCGCCAAAACCTCTCAATTACTTTGTCGATCACGTGCAAAGCTTTGGGTTACAGCCCATTACTGTGCCCAGCACTGTAGTATCAGGGGCTCAGGGGTGTTTTGCTCAGAGTCTGGGTAGCAGAAGAGCAGCCAAGTGCAGCAAATGTGCTTTGACTTCAACGCTGCTGTTATTTTTTAGCTCTCAGACTCCTGTGCAGAATGCGGCCCTGCAGCTCACATGACTTTCATCGCACAGGCTGATTTCAGATAATTCCCTGAGACTTGTTTTTGATAAACTGCTATTTAAGTGTGCTATTTACAGATGATAGAAGGCACTATATTAGGAATCTGCGGGGGGCAAAATATTCTGGTTATTCTCATAGGAGACACGTCTGATCCTCGACAGTGTCACCTTCGCTGCTGTGCTGGTGCTGCCTGTGGGGACGATCCTTGCACGGCAGGACCTGCTCACCCTACACGCCTGGGGACACGACACCAGCTCTTTTCACAGCAGCATCTCCTCGCCAGCACAAACAGGCGCTGTGGGTGATGCTGGCAGAGGAGAGATCCCATACGGGCTTGTAATGCCACCGCAGGCAGCCCAGGGGACTGGTACCCAGTGCTGGCCTCGTGGTCCCATCTGTGGCCATCCTACCTTCACAGAGGTGCTTTCTTGGCCCTGCATGTACCCCAGGGAGGACCTGGGCTCCCGGCAGTGATGGTCTCTGCACTCTCCCTCGAGACACAGACTAATGCCAACTACGGGGAGACTTGTCTGTCTGCCCAGAGAAATTACAGGGTGAGTATCGAAGCACTGTCAACCTCTGAATGATTTTGCCTCCTTCCTTTGTAAGCACGGCACAGACAAGCTGGCAGGACTATTTTTCTAATTATTAGCTTTTACTGGAAATCGATAAGCAAATAAGATGATTTTTTGGTCCTAATACCTCCATAGCTCTTCTTGCAGGGCCCAGGTATTGCAAATCCCACTCTGAGACTCTTGCAGCATCCTGGTGGATGGCCTGTGTCTGACTGCTCAGGATGTTTGCAGACAGGTGGGGTTGGATTAACTCATGAGTATGAGATGGGGTTAGCCGTGATACGAAGATGAAGCTCAAGGCAATTATCCACTAAGCTCTGCAGGAATTTGGGATACTGGATTCCCTACAAGCCCTCTGCCTCCTCAGAAGGACTCGCGTGCATCTCTCGCTCTGAGAACCGCCTGAATTGCCTCTTAATTTGAGCCCTGTCAACACAAGAGCTAAATGAAGAGCCATTTTCTATTTGAAGGAGCACTGTAAGAGAGAGGTAGGCCCTTCTCAGCGTGCGGAGCCAGCAGCTCGCTAGCAGGGCCAGTGTGCTTTGCAGCCATTGCAGGTCTGCCTGCAAGCCGGGACACCTATGGGCTACGTCCCTGCACTCCCGACACATCCCGGTGCCTCTCGGCACACAGCAGTGAGGAGATGAAGGGCAATTCCCGCTCCTCCAGCAGTCTTGTTTTCTAAGGATTAGCCCTTCTGGAGATCAATAAGTATATAAGATCATTCTTCATCTTATTGTAAAGAATAGCTGTTCTCCAAAAATTCTCAATATATATTTGAAAAAAAATAAGGTTAATGCTGCAAGGGGGCCTGTTTCCAAAGTCTAGCTTATCGCTTTGCTGAAGAGGTAGAAGAAAACAGTGAAAGAGAAGTAATTAGGGAAGGAGGCAAGTCATGAGCAGCGCTCGGCACAGTGAAACCCACGCGAAGGCGCTCACCCCGCTGTTACAGACCCCTGGGGCTTGCTCCCGCTCGCCCTGGCTACCTGGGGAGTACCAACTCCTTGGATTAAGAACACAATTTACAAAGAGACCTTGTGGAACGGGGGGTGGGGTGGGTGTGAGGTGGGGAATAAGGCTGGGCTGATTTAAACAAACCTGGAGTGAATAAATTAGTGGGGGAGCGGAAATGAGTAGATGGAATTACACAGGAGCATTACATAAAAGCAGCTGACGTCTGACTCTTGCAATTAATTCAAGTTGGGCTGAGCCTGGGCTTTGGGGAAGAATAAGTGGTGGGTGGTAGTGAAAGTGAAGAATAAGCAGTCGTGTACCAAGCTGGAGGGTGGCGTGTAGCCGTGGTCCCTGTTCGGGCTGGGTTTAATCAACAGACTCATTCAGGACCTGTGAGAATATATCAGCGAAGCTGCCAAGTTTAGGGGGCAGTTTGGGGGGCTAGAGAAATAAAGAAAGAGGGCATAGGCAAGCTCCTTGGTTTACAAACAGCTTTTCTCCATTTCTCCTAAATCTGGAATGGGGACTGCCTGAGAGTGACCTCAGGATTTGGCAGGCAGGGACATAGGGACACCATGCTGGAAGGGACGTCCTGGATCACCAAGCCCCTGTGCTGCTCTTGCAGCCCTGGCATCTCACAGGTATCATCTGTGTTAGTGGCTCGGCTCCTCCTGGAGGAAAGCGGTCTAGCAAGCGATGGCTTTCATGGTCAGGCAATGCACATGGGGCACTGGGACATGGGAACAGGGAGGTGACCCTCAACTGCATCTCCTATAACCTGGAAAAGGGGGCAGGGCAGTGATCGCCTGTGAGAGGCCATTACACATCCAGCTCAGAGCCAAGTGCAGTGATAAAACTCTCCTCAGGCAAAATACCAGAGAGCCCTCAGCCTCTGACCACTAACACCCATGGTGGCATTGCTGCTCGCTATCTGTAGGGCTCAGGGAAGAAGCTCAAGGGCAGAGTAGCATCCTCCCACCTGCAAAAGCATCCCCTTGGATCACAGGGGCTCCCCGGCTCTGACAGCCCCTTGGGTCTTGCCATCGTGCTGCTGGGCTTCCCCTCAGCCACTGCCTGTTCCTCTACAGGCGCTTGATCCGCGGGCAGAGACAGCTCCCACTGATGTCAAACCGAATGCCGCTAATCCGATTACTTCAACCTGCCTGAAGTGTCCTGTTTCATCCCAGCCTCCGGGCCTTGGAGGGCTCTAACCTTTAGATGGCTCCTGCTCCACACAGCACACCCCTGCATAAAACCTGTCTGCTGGAGCCCGGAACAGCCACAAGATAATTCTGACGACTGAGAAGATGTGTGCAGGGACAGCTAAACCTGGGGGCAACCCAAAGCTTATGGGTCAGAGTCCCACGGACTCAGCTGGCCTTTGGGCTGGTGCTTCAGCCCAGCTCTGAATTCAGGACGGCGCTCCTGTCATCTAACATGGCGAAGCAATCTTTTCCTGCACTCTTTAGATTTGATAATCTGAGATCTGTGGGAGTCTCTACTTCATAATCCATATATCTTGTGACCCTCTGGAAGCCTGACAACTATTTCATGCTCGGATGACTCCTTGCTCATTTTCGTCCGTGCAAGAAGAGCGTGTCCTGACTGGCACAGGAGTAGCTCGTATTTCCATCACGCCAAGACAGTGATTAAATGCCTTCAGCCAAGCACAAGGCAACTTCTAGTTTGTTCTTTGGGGACTGGGAGGACTGGGAATGAGGGCAGAGAGAGCTGCAGAAGACCCCGGCCAGGCAAAGGCTGGAAAACGATGCTTAGAGGTAGGTTTGGCACCTCCAGCAAATCTCACTGGAGTCTGTTAGCAAACTGATCTTGTTCAAAAACAGGGACTGCTCCCTGCTCTGGTGAGCAGCCCTAGGTGTCCCCAGGGTCCCCTGGGCTGGTGGGGTGCCTCCTGGGTGGCCATGCCAAAGCATGGGGTCTCTGAGCTTCTTGAACCCTTCCTCAACCTGTCATGCCCCTGGGGGGAGAAATAGGGAGGGGAAACTGAGGCACCGCTGGATCCGGTGGCACTCCTTGGCCTGTTCTTGGTATGGCTGTCCAATGTAATTCTTCCCATGGCTCAACAACTGCTCCTGGCTCCATAATTTGGCAAAGCCCCGGTGGTGGCACCATCCGGCACTAGCCAGCCGGCTACAGGAGCTCTCCCCAGCCTTGGAGCAGGGAGTTGGAGTGATGCCCAGGCAGGATGGTTTAGGAGCAAAGACAGGTTTTGCTCTGCGAGTACAAAGCTCCCGGCCGCAAATAAAACCCACTAATAGAAAAATGGTACAAAGGGAGCGGGGCTCTTGGGGCCAGGCTGGAAGTGAGCAGTAAATTGGAGGATAAAACGGTTGCCGTAGCTGCTGGTCAGCTCGTATTTCACCATGTCAGACTGCAGTAAAGAGGAAACCTTTCTTTCACGGTTTCATGCCATCATTGCTAAACCTTGCATGTGTAAAGAGTGAGCGTGTTTTACGTCCTCATATGCTTTTCAGTCAATTGAATGCTTTTAATACGCTCCCTTCCCTGCTTTCCTTGCTTGCGATGGCACGCTGCCACCGCAGTGTCTGCTTGGGCCTCTGACGCCCGTCAAACACAATGGAAATTAAGCTTTTAAAGCAAAATTATGGCCCTGGGTCCCCTTTTACATCTGATTTCCTAATATTCACCTGGGTATTTCTCCTTCGGGGACTGTTGCCATCCCAAGGTGCCTGCATCAGTTGCAGAGTCCAAGAGGAGATGTGCGTTTCCCCCAGACACCAGCCGCGGGGTGCAGAGAAACCTCAGCCCATCATTAGGAAAGAGCCGGGGACTCTTTGGTGGTACACAGCGCCCTGCAAACATGACTGCTGAGCAGTCAGCAGCGCAGGATCAGGAGAGAAAAAATAGATCATATTTCGGTATTTTCACAATTTTCAAGCCTGTTCATTGAATGCTGAGGACAGAATCAGAGTTTCTGATCCCTGCTCCTCTCCATGCTGCTCTTTATAAACACTGATAAGCCTCCCGGTGCTCCCCAGACAGACGTTTTATCCCTTTTGTAGCTACTGCAGATTAAGACCCAGCGATAAGTGCTTTTCCAGGGGCTGTAACGAGGATGGTTGGCATAGCTGCCGTAAGAGGTCAGGATTTTCTACGAACCTCCCAACTCCACCTTCCTGCAGCACTGCGCAGCTCTACCAACACAGCCCTGCTTCTGTGGCCAGACCTGGGGTCACCGCCAGCTTGGCTGGGGAGTTAAACGACGGGATGAGCTGGCAGGAGGGTCACAGCAACACCCCAGCAGGAAAAATCCATTTTCCCAGCAGTAGCATACAGTCGCAATAGCACGAGGTTGGACTCACGGGGGTAGACATGAACATGTCCCAAATTCTGCTGCCACAGCCCCAAACCCCGCAGCCACCTGCACCGGCTCCGGATGTGCTTGCAAAGCCAAAGGAAGTCCAAGGAGGGGAGCGCCAGCAATATGCTTGTACAGGAATTAAAGGGGAGACCTGGCCACGCACCATGCGTAATACACAGGGTCTTGTTGCTGCCTGGTTTTTGATTTTCCATGTCAAACCCCTGGCTGGCAGCGGCAGGCCTGATTAGCTCCAAAATGTCAGCAGCAAGCCCCCATGAACATGCAGCCTCTTTGCTGGCCTCCAGCCCTCACTTTTCAGCTATGAGGCTCTAATGAGGACATCAGCGATGCTCTTGATTAAAACAAACGGCTGAAGGGAGCGCGCCGCTGGCCAGCCCATGCTACGCTTGCTGGCGGAGCCACCGGTGACCCTGAGTCCTGGCAGAGGGGCACCAGGGTGGTGGGTGCCATAAGGGGGGATCTCCATCTGCGATCGCCCTCGTGAAGATGAGGGATTGCTCTGCAGGTCAATCCTTCCCTCCCTCCCCTGTCATCCCACCTGCCAGCCCTGCTCTTAAATTCTGTTGGCTTTGGTATTTCACCTAATTTCCTCGCTTTTATGAGAATAACATGGTGATGCTTGGGCTGAGGTGCCCTCTGAGGGCTCCCATGCTCTTGGGGTCTGCAAGCAGCTGGAATCTCTTCTGATGTTATCCTGGTGCAGGAGGTAGAGATGAGACTCCGTAGCACTTACTGTTCCTCCTTTCTCCATCCACCTCCTCCTTCCAGACCTTTCCAGCCTCCTTCCCAGACCTTCCCAAACCGTTCCAACCTCCTTCCCTAGAGGCCAAAGTTCAGCCAAGGATTTTGGCGTTGACCATTGGCCTTGGAGGAGTTGTTTCCCTGGGAAAACGAAGTATCACGTTGGCTTCATACATATGTCAGGTAGAACTATGAAATATTATAAAAGATTTAGATTTATCAGTTCGGACAGATTGGCCTCTTTCGCTGTGCCTATAAAAGCTCTGAATGATGCCATCCATCAACGGGTGGACAGCATCAGCTCTGACTGAGGAGCAGGCAATTTTCCATCGCTGGGGCCAAGTGCCAATTCCTTAAGTAATCCCAGGTTTCATTAAAGACGCAGCCGGAGGAGGGCATTACTTTGAATTTTTTTTTCTTTTTTTGAGTCAGCTGCAGGACACTTACAAATTACTGTAGAATTGATGGTGGGTGACTCGTTAAAATTAATTATGGCCTTAATTAGGAATATTCAGGAAGAAAACCACAGGAAAAATGGTACATGGAATGATATTTTCTGTAGTCATATTTTAAAATGAAGCAAAAATTTGCAGCTGCTTTATTAATTTAAATAATAAGATATGGCTTTTTCTTGCATGGCTTTGGAGGGTTTCTAATGGAGGGGAGCTGCTAGATGAGGCATTTCAGAGGAAATCAAATAGCCTCATAAATAAATTAGTTTTCTTTTTTCAGGGTATAACTGTATTCATTCTTACAATATTCATAGAGCATCACATTACAGGGAAAAAGAGTCAGGAGGAGCCTCCAGGCTGCTCCTGCATCCTAAGGACAAACTTCTCCAAGCTAGCGGCTCCTTGGTACGAACCCCTCCTGTCTGTGCTTGCAGCAGGGCAGCCCTGTGCAAAACTATGCCTTGATTTACTCCTTTGGTCTGCGCCTGCGTTCAGCAAGCAGGAGAGGGAGACGAGGTTGTGCCTGCAGGTACGTGGCTGCTCCTCACCATCCTGCAGCATCCCAATCTCCAGCAGTGCCATGTGCCCACTTCTGGGGAAACTGGTGGCAAATCAATGCCACTGCCAGGGTCACAACAGCCACAGGTTTTGGCTCCTTCGATGGGGGGCAAGGAGAAAGGTGGATCCTGGGTACCAGCATCCCCACCTCCGGCTCACTGGGATCAGGAAAACCACATTGCTACTGTGTCCCGCTCTCCCCAGTGATGACCTGGCCACCACAGGCAAAAAACATCATGGCACAACCTGTCCCCCGGCACTTGCTGTTGGACCCAGCCTGGGCAGGACCACTATGGGACAGCAGAGCCGTGGGAGCCAGTAGAGAACTGACCACGTCCCCCTCCAGCCCAACCCCTGCTGTCACCATGCATCCCGCTGTCACCGTGCATCCCGCTGCTCGGCAGGCTGGCAGGTGGCTGCACAGCCTGGCCTTTGGTTTAATGACCAGACTAATTGGGAGAGGGAGCACTGCAGCATCCAGCTCTGGGTAACGCCGCAGCCACCGGCAGCTCCAGCACGAGTGACTCTGCTCTCACTTTGACATGCTCTGGGGTGAGGAGGACGCGAGCAGTCCATTCCAACAGAAATGTTGTCCTCTACGTGCAGACACCGGCTAGTATCGAAGGCATCATGCCTGCACACGGCAGAGTCGGCGCTCACGGTACAGACGAGGCAAAACGGGTTCGGACAGAGCCAGGCACAAAATCACAGGGTCCTCCCCAATCTTCCCACAGCAGAGGTGAACCCTACACCCACTGATGGATTTGCCATGGGCTCAGTTATCTTCTGCACCACGCAATGGAGATTATCTCACTGCTTGGACTGGTTTATGGGTCCTTCGTACCAGTGAGGTGCCACAAACACCTGCCCTGTGAGCACCTGGACAGCAAAGCCACCACCAGGCAAGTGGCACCTCTTAGGGCTATTTGCTGATCCCCCCAACCCTGCCAAGTCTGGATTGTGGACACGCAAGCAGGAAAATTAGACCTTTGAAAAGATTTGAAAGCACTAGAGCTGCAATAAATACAAAGGGCGGCTCAGGCTCCCAAGGTATTTTCCTTTAACCAACTGCCGTCTCGGTCCAAAGCACACAGAGCCCATACGACCCCTTT
>NW_010254476.1:36839-50950 GCF_000690775.1 Eurypyga helias
CAGGTAATGGCTGAGGGCCTCTTCTTCCTGGGACACCGTGAAGTTTACGCACGTAACAGAGAGAATTCTGGTGCTACTGTTTTGTGGGATGTACCTCTTTGCTGAGTCCAAGACACACTCCTGGGAATGATGTGAATCCCAGCAAGGCTGCTCTGAATTTCCTCCATGGGGGACTGACCTCTGGGGAAAACAGATTAAATCAGCGCAGCAAACTGGAGTGGAGGAGAACAGCCACGCACCCAGCATTCCTACCCTTTCCAGATACCGGTCCAGCATCTGTGAGTGCTCCTCCCAGCCAGCCCCACGGGGACGGTGTGCAGGGCAAAGGCTTCTGCCTACCCTGACTGCAAACTACTGGATAATTTATACCCAGAAATGGGTCTCAAAAATTTCCTAGGGGATAGCTGGCTTTTCGGCAGCGAGGTGAGTGTGCAGCACAGTGCCTGGGAGCCGCAATCCCTCCACTCAGGGATTCTGCAGCCCAGCTAGGTGTGTGTCATGGGTCTGTTAGCCTGGGAATAAAGCTTTTGGGGATGCCCCATGTGAAGGAAAGCCTGGGCCATGCTCCTGCACATCCTGGCACTGCAGTCATTGCCTAACCCATCTCCTTCCACACCACTGCACTGAGTTGGGGGAGGTCTCTGCCCCCGCACCCCATAGCTCCTCTGCAGAGCAGTGATGGGCCAAGGCTGCCTTGAGTACCTGAGAATTATGGACACGAAGGTGACAGACTACAGCTCCTGAGAGGCACTTCCCGGGGTATCCATGCCAAAAGGTTAAGGAGTTTTAGCTTTATCTTCGTTTTTCACTGGTGGACTTTCAACAGAAAGACCTTGCTTTTCCATTCTGTGCCAAGCAGGCGTGTTCCTCCACTCAACAGCCCAATTTCCTCCTGACAAAGAAATTCATTAGGAAACTTTCAAGCTGATCTGAACCATGGCAGCTAGTTGAAATTGCTCAAATCCTCTCCAGAAAACCTTCTTACAATACATCCATCTCCAGCTCCCTTTGCATCCCCCTGGTAACTGATTCAAACTCGTAATGACCTATGAGCTGCCTGCCTCCTTAGTCCAGCTCCACCGCTCCCTGTGCCTGTCACAGCAGCAATATATTCTCACAAATTTATTTCCAAGCAGTAATTCTGCACCGTGGTTGTTTCCCTCAGCCATGCTCTTTCATGCGATAATTGCAAGAGAATTTGCAAAGCTGCAAAAACTTTTCCCTGTTGATTGCTCTTCCCGTCCAAAGCAGGCAGGCACAGGAAGGGAGGGCTTCGAGCAGGGATCATCCGCTGCTACGGGGTGTCGGCTGATGTGCTGGACCCATCAGGACAGGGAAAAACAGAGATCCAGCACAGCCATGAGGATGAGGATGAGGAGACGTAAGCGGCCACGCTCAAACAATTGTCCCCAAAGGACTGTGCGGTGGCTCATTAGCCACAGAAGAAAGGGCTAATTTTAGATTGGGTGGCAATTAAAAAGTATTGTATTATCCTTCCTGTGCTAAAACAGGCTGTCAAAATCTTTGGGTAAAACAGCAGTTAAATGAGGGGCTGACGGGGAGTTACAATAAGGAAAGACAATGGCATCATTATATTGGGATTTATCTTCCCGAGACAGGATTGTCCTCATTATTCAGGAGCGGTGTACCCAAAAGCCACTAATAAGGCTCCCTCCCAGGATGAAGATAAATCCTAAACCTTTCGGAGACTTTTGAATGTAAATGCTCGGCGGCATTCAAAGTGCCCTTTGATTTCAGCACACGCATTGCTCATGTCAGCACCGTTGGTCCTGCCGGAGGTTAAACAGGCTTCAGGGTCTTCATGGTCCCGAGCAGCTGGGACCGATGTCTTGCTGGGACAAGGGGGACAGGCTCCTGTATTGGATGGGTGTTTGGATCAGCTCAGGAGGGAGCTGGGGAGTCCCACCCGCAGGGTACTTGGCCACCTGGATTACTGTGGCTGCGGCAAGGATCGAATGCCCACAAGGAACAAGATCATCTCCCTGTGAAGTGGAGGTTCTTGATTTGGGGCAGATCAAGGGCGTTTGTCAAACCATCTTCTAAAATGCAATGAGGAAGAAAACTGGAGGAATCCAAACAGGAGATGGATGGTGGTTGTAGGGTGGTGACAAACTGGCCGGTGTGTGCCCCCTCCTCCCCAGAGAGCTGAGGGGGGTGGGGGGCAGGGGATGGCAGCTCAGCTCGTCAATGCTTTGTAGCATAATTAAATCGCATTGACCAAAACGCCTTCTTCCCATTCATCATGCAGAAAAATCTATGCCTCAGAGATAAGTAGGATGCTTCCTTTTTTAATGTTATAAAACAATAGGGTAAGTATTATATCCAGTTCACGAATGGGAGGTGCCGTGTTGTTTCAACCACTATGCTTTCCCCTATAGCTTGCTCAAGATCAAAAAAAACCAACAAAACCCGATAAAAGCCTTCAGTGTAGATTTGGAAAGGCAAATCAGTTTGGCTGTCAGCAGCAAGGTGGAAAACACTTCTTTCCACATTTAAAAGGGCTCAGGGGGTGCAAACAGCATTGGGCTGGCTCCTGCCTTGCCAGGGCTGAAGCTGCCGGTGTCCCTCACCCCGACTCCAGCCTGCTTTTCTCCATGTTCAAACGGGCTGGGATATAGCTCGGCAGCTCCTCCTAGCAGAAAGGACATGGTGCCCATTTTCCAAGTTCCTCGTGGAAACCCAGTTCCTTCAACAGCACCAGAAGCGCCAAATCCCAGTGCTGAGGCCCAGCCTGTTTCACCCATGTAGGTCTGCTGCCCCTGGGAGCTGCCGTTACAGGAAAGCTGGAGGAGAAGGGGAGCCCATAAGTATCTGGTTTTAAGAAGTAGAGAAATCACACAAGGCTTTTTAATGTGGGGGATGGAGAACTTGTAAGATGGGCCCACCCTGCCCAGCCGCCAGGAAGGCAAACCCAGAGCCAGCCCAGGGTGGGAAACATGGGCCCATTTCTCAGCTAGCTGAGGTCAGCTAATTTTTAATAAGAAAAAATATTTGTACTGAGGGCTTCAAAATGAGCACTGTAAGGTATCCGCAAGAGGCACATGGGGCAAGGCGAGGAGATGAATTAGAGGCTGATATTGATGAGATTGTTTTCACTGACGGAGCCTTTGCAGAGAGCAGCGCTGCCCATGCAGCCCAATGCTGATGAAGGTGTTTCTTTTGTGCTGGCTGGACTTGGGCATTTTTCTGGGCTTTGTGAGTCCAGCGTGCAGCGGATTTAATGAGAAAACCCCCTTAATCAGTATCCCTGCTTCGTCCTCCCATGGCAACCCACCGCTGCGTGCAGCCACAGTGAACCACGTCTATCATGCTGGGCGCTGGGTCCCTCTGTCAGCTCATGATCACAGAATCACAGCGTGGTTTGGGTTGGAAGGGACCTTAGAGACCATCCAGTTCCAACACCCCTGCCATGGGCAGGGACACCTTCCACTAGACCAAGTTGACCATTACCCAATGTCATATTTATCTGACAACAAAACCTCAGGGTTAATTTATCCAGCTCTGCCTCGGGATCTTCCCCGGAGCAGCACAGGGGCACACAGCATCCAGCCCCTGCATCCCGCTGCCCGGTCCCCTGAGCCATGCAACGCAGTGCTCTCTCCTCCAGACTGTTTATCTTAACAAAACCATTTAATCATTGCTGGTTTCTATTTTGCTGTTCAGGAATGAAAACCTTTCAAATAAATATTTAATGACTCCTATTGGGTGCTGGGATGATAATGTGGCTGGTAGGCATGTGGAGCCACGCACCCGCAGATAAAACCTGCAGCAAAATGAGGTCTCTTGTTTTGTTGTTACCAATGTTATAAAGATTGACTCTGCTATTAGAGCTTCCTGGAGGATTTCTCCAGGATAAAATCTCCAACTAGCAGAATTTAATCAGTTAGTGATGAAAAATAAATTTCATGTGGCAGCAGCTTTTAAATAGGTGTAACTTTCTTTCTGAAAACATGGCATCTGCTCTGCTAAAAAGCCATCCCTGCAGACACGACCTGCCCAAACCCACACTGTGTGCAGTGGGCATGGCATCCCCGAGTACCAGCCTAGGGGGTTGCGAGTGCTCTGCTCCACCACTCCATTCCCTATGGACAAGCCAGAGGAGACCTCAGCAAAGCAATCCAGCATGGGGACAGCAGAGCAAATGAACAACCAACTAACAGTAGTCTGTCCCTGTGTGAGCTTTAGGTATGGCATGCTTGAACAGGAGAAAAGCCTTATTTAAGGGTAAAACCAGTGAGACTGGTTCTTGCTGGGGGTAGGTTTGCTCCAGCTCCATCTCCACCCCTGGGATTTGAGGGGGGCATAGCCCCTCACCTCCCCCTGCTGACAGAGGGAGGCTTCATGCTTGGTGCACGGTTCAAAAAGCACAACCCCAGAAAACGATACTGCAGAGGGAGGGAGGAGAGGTGAAATCACGTAGAAGAGCAGATTGAGGCTGGCGGAGCAAGCAGCCCCGGCTGCGCCAGATGCTCCCGCGGGCAGGGAAGCGTTTTAGCTGCTGGCCTCCAAACACAGCAGCTTTGGGCTAACGGCCCTGGCAGCCTCCTGCCAGGAGGAGAGGCTCCATCTGCACCCCGGCCAGACCGAGGACCCTGCGGCAGCAGATGAGCAGTGCGAGAGTGGGGGGCTCTGATGGGGGGAGGCCATCCCAGATGGGAGTGAGGTGCTCCCCTCCTCCTGTCTTTCTCCACTCCATCCCAGGCTTGGACAAGCCTAGTTCAGCTCTTACACAGTGTCAGGAGATGAATTACATGAAATTATAATTACATTACCCTTGCCTGCTCTGGGCAAAACGCGAAAGGTCATCTTCCCTCCCCTCGCTGCCTGATCTTTAATATGTTAGGCCACTTATAGACGCTGCCATGACATTTACAATAGGTCCAAAGCCAGATGCTTCACAGACACTTGCACGTTTTTCCTCTTCCAAGGGACTTGATTTGTCTGGGGACAGCCAGAGCTACACTGAGCCCCTCGCTCTGGGAGCCGCGGTTTGCTGGAGGGCTGCGTGCTCGGCACTGCACCGGCATGGTGAAGCCAGACAGGTAAGCCATTTCCTAAACCATTAGGACTGCAGGGTTTTCTGGGGGCAACCACCCCAGGACATGACATCTTTCTCATCTTGCAGCTTGGGAACCGCTATGATTTTAGGAGAAGCAATGCCCAGGATGGGTGTGAACTGCTGCTGGCCAGGCCACTTTGCAGCACAGGAGCCCCCAGAACCAGACAGAACATGGGGCTGCACAGGGCTATGCACCCCAGAGACCGCTGAGGAGGATTTCACCACTCCTTCACCCTCCCCAGATATATCCCTGAGGATAACTGCCCCTTTCAAAGACCTTAGGAACCTTTCAAAGACATGTATGAGCTGACACTGAGGTTGCTGGCTCGATAGGTGCAGCACTGACCCCTTAAGCCATGTTTTGCAGTCAGCGCTGAGCACACGCTGCCACGCAGCCTCAAGCCAGCATTGGAGGTTATCCCAGGCAAGCCTACAAGACCTCAGCTCGTAGCGACACGGACCAAGACAGGACACCGACGCCATGGGGTTGGGGGTAAAGGCCACCCCATGGCGTGCCCATGCTGCAGTGAGTGCAGGGCTGGGGTCCCTTGGGGGAGACGCAGCTCCTGGGCATGCAGCCTTCTCCCACTCTCATAAGGTGAGAAGCCAATTTCCTGCTTTTCACAGCAATTTTCTTCAACTCCAATGGCTACAAGCTGCTCTGCTGATTGTAAATAAATACAAGGGGAGCTTGGCCCAAAATAGAAAGCAGAGAAACCTCCCTAGCTCAATAAACTATAATAAGCACTTGCAGGCAGAGGAACTGTAATTTGCAAGGCCAGCTCTCCCCACGGGATGCAGGCTCGGCCAGGCTCCGGCTGGCTTCCCTTCATCACGGTCCATCAGGGATGGGAAGAGGGGGACCTGGCCTCAAAGCGGCTGCCCTGGGCTGTTCTGCTCCTTGCCCCACCAATGCTGCAGGCAGGAGGCTGGTCCCTGTGCAGGGCTGAGCCCCACCGTGTCCCTACCTTCTCTGCCATGTGTGTCCCTGCCCAAAGCCGAGGGCACATCCACTTTGCAGCTCCTGCACACCTGAGACACCCTCTCATAGCACAGTCACTTTGCAGAGGGCTCAGTCACGGTTATTTCCTTAGGCACCATAAAATAAAACCCCAAATCTAGGTGAAACAGGTGCCTGCACTTAAATCCCTTCTCCTTCCCCCGTCCTGTCAAGTCTTCTAAGGCCTCCTCCCCATACCAGGAGCCCCCTCACTCCCTGACCTGCAGTAAGCAGGGTCCCCCCTCCACTGGGATGCACTGGTGAGAGGGTTTCCTTCCTTCACACCCCCCCGGACCCATATGCAGCTCTGCCCAGGGTGCCAGTGCCGTGAAGCGGAGCGGAGAGGGACAGTAGGCTGCTGCCTACCCAGTTTGTTTACCCCATCAGCAATGCCGCACAGAGAGGTTTAGCGACACGGCTCCCGGCTCAGCGAGCATCCCTACAGCATCTCTCACCCTGGGAAGGGTTCCAGCTCACCGGGTCCACTCTCCCTCCAGTGCCTAAAGCAGCTCTTGGAGGTGCGTGGCTTTCCATGCCCAGAGGCTCCCGTGGGAGGTTTAGAGTACACACAGGGAATTTCCAAGGCAGCCAGCAGATTTGTGTGACACAGCCTGTAAAAATGAATGAGACGGTGGGGGTGATTAGCCAGGGAACAAGCCACCGAAAGACGGTGAGATTCACCATCTCTACTTTGTGTCAAGTCCCAGCATCCTTGTCAGCCAGTACTTACTTTTGCCAAGCATGTGTTGAGCTACTGGTCCTTCCTCGATGAAATCTATGAATCTCTGAAAAAAACAGCAGCAACCTAATGGCTGTGGAAGGGTCTGAGGATCCCTTTCCTGCTTTGTCACTGCTCCGCCTGTCTGCAAACAGCCATTTCCCCTTCAAAATGGATGGAGCTCTTTCATGGGGTCTCTTAAAAAGCCTGGAAATCATACAAGAGCTGTGCCAGCCCTGTCCCAGCAAACCTCTGCCGTCACGCAGCAGGAGCCAGCTGGCTCCCGCAGCCCCCTTGGTGCCGTGCTGGAGGTGCAGTGCTCCAACAGGGCTTGTGTGGGTCAGCACGAGCTGACGGGGCACAGAGGAGCCCTCATTCTCACTGGAGATGCACTCGGACAGAAAGCTGAGCCAGGAAGGCAGGAAAGTGACTCCCATCCAAGGGGGGGCCTTTTTCCCCCTCCTTCATCAGGGCTGTGCCGGGCAGGGATGTGGGGAGCCGATGGGGGTAGCAGTCTTGGGGGCTAAACGAAAATCCTTTGGTGGGAGACACGTTCTTCACTTGAGCATCACTGGTCGTGATTTCTCAATTAAAGGGTGATGTAGAACCCACAGAAGGTGTACCCCCCTGCACATGTGCCCTGCCTGCACAGAGATTTACTCTGCGGCTGCCCAAAGACCCAGAAAGCAAAGGCACATGACTCCTGTGGATGAGGACAGCTGATCCCCTCCAAAGATCCCTACCCACAAAGCCCTTTTTTGGGGGGCTCAGAGATGCTTCTCAGCTCCAGGGTGCTGGGGGTTTGGAGTGGGCAATGCCTCTCAGCCAGCAGTCCCGGGGAGCAGGAGTCCCATGGCACACCCTTTGCCATGACCTCCTGCTTCAAGAAGGAGATGGTCCCCGAGGGACACCCGGCCCTGGCAGACAGGAGGGAGGCCAGTTCAGGCAGCACTGCCAGTGCCATGGGAGGTCTCCCCGGGCTGCCACCAGCAGGGAGGCAATGGCAGTGTGTCCCCACCGAAGGCTCTTACGTGACAAACATGAGCTGGCCAGCTACTTGCCTCTCACAGGCATCCTGAGGGCAGAACCACCGAGCTGAAGATCCACCATGGTGCTCCACGCGCAGCTCCATGAGAGCACCTCGCCACCCTGCAAGACTTCACAAGAGCATTCCGCTGGCCTCTCCCTGCTTTCGGTGCTCAACATATTTGGGAGAAATAACATTCTTTTATCTCCCATGACTGAGGTCCTGCCATGCTCTAAAGAGATTCTGTGGCCGCACCAGCTGGGGACCAGTGAGGCCACTGTGCCCCCTTGCTGCCTCCATCACTGGCAGCACTGTGCTAGCCCAGAACGGTATTTTTAGTTGTTTGACTGTAGCAAGTTCCTTCGAGCTTGTGGTTTGCTATTGTTGCTCTTATTTAATGACCTGCGGTAGGTTTTTCTCCTCTAAGGTAAGACCTTAGTAGCAGCGGTTTGCCATCGTATCAACAGTATCAGGCATTGTCCTCTGCTGTAGGTACACCAAGATAAAGATTTCAGAGTCCTTTGAGCTATGATGTAGACCTTTCCACAACAGTAAATGGTGATATTTCCATTCAGTAATGTATTTATATCCTCCTAGTGAGGTCAATAACAGAGTATCCCTTGAGTTGGGAAAAATGATGAGTGATGTCTAGTAATTACAGAGACCATAAGGCAACAGTGAATCTAATTTTGACATTAAAAATCACGACAAGTACCTCCATTGCCTATTTTATCTGCTGGTTTGGATGGCGAGGTCCACCGGCTGTGCAAGAAACGGATGTCTGTACACAGGGCACGTTTTGGGGTTGTTGGAATCTAAAGCAATTAACTGCTTTTGCCTCTATCAGTTTCCTGGCATTGCGCCTGACCTTGCATACGATTCATCTTCCTCATCCCTGTTAGATGTTTGCAAGTCATCTTGCTTTGAGCAATGTAGGCTGCAGTGGGGATTGAAATGTCTGATACTGCCCTCCTTCCTCTCTTCCTTACCACTGAGCCAGCCGGAGCACTTTCGGAAAGCATGGTTTATAGCTGCACATCGCAAACAAGCACTAAGAGTGTACTCTGAAGATGAATTGCACAAAACAACTCTCCAATGAGGTGCATTTTGCATTTCAAACACCATCACTCCAAACGCCCAGCTGTCTTTGCCAGAGGAGTCGATGGAAATCATTCCCATCTCATACAAATACCCTTGTTCGTGTTTCAGTTTCAGAAATCCAACGCTTTTCCACAGCGGTAAGACCTTACCACCCAGGTTTGCCAAACGCAGGGTGGAGGAAGCCAGCAAGAGATCTGGCAGATCTGCAGATGACGAGGCTTAAAAGCTGGGCGACTCGATTTCTGCCACTTGTTTGGAGAAATGGGTTAATACATTGAGATTTTGGTAAATAAAAGCATGCGGTTTTATTTCTAAAGTCATCACATATTTTCAGCTTTTGGTGATATTTTTCATACTTTTCCCTAAAAGTCATAAAAGACACTGCTTTTGGAATGACGGATGCAGAATCAGAGGAAATAGGGCTGGAAAGGACCTCAAGCGCTGCCTCTGCCTCAAGGTAGGGTTAGCTCTGTATTATTCCCCAGAGATGTTTCTCCAAACTCTTCTTAAACACTTCTAATGATAGAAACTCTGTAGCCTCCCCAGGCAAAACATCCCAGCACTTAATTGTCCTCACTGTTACAAGATTAGAAATCTCCTTCTCTGCAATTGCAGCACTAATTCCCATCTTGAACTTCTGCAGACTGAACGGAGAATATTCCATCATTTAGATCGTTAGGGAAAATACCGACTCCTATTAGATCAAGGACAGATTCCTGCAGAAAGTCACTCAATCCATTCTTTCGGTTGACAGCAAATCGTTGACTTCTCTTGTCTGGTTTCCAACCATGTTTTGCGCCTCTCCCACGGCAGTTTTACGCAGACCTGCTTACCAACCTTGTTAAAAGGAATATTATGTGAAACACAGAAAAATCCTAGCAAAGCCAAGACATCTGACATCTCTGGCTTCTTCTCAGTCCAAAATATTTAGCCTCATTACACAGGGAAATCAGATTGACTTGACACATGTGTGGTTTGTTTGTTTGTTTTTTTAGGGGGATTTTTTTTTTGTTGGTACTTAGAAGTGATGTTTTCCTGAGAACTGGATTTAAACCACTTTTAGATTACAATGCTAATAACAATGCTCCATGCATCTTCCTTTTACCCTTCTGTAAATACAGATGTTACCTTTGCCTCTACCAATCTCCTGGAGCATTGTAGCAGCCCTGAGATGGCTTCTGCCAAGCTCCTTGACTAACGGAGGATGAACTTCTGTCTTTGCAAATACTTTACTTATCTGCAACTGATCCTTATTACCCTTTATAAGCCCTGTTGACTGAACAGCATTTTACACCTTGAGCTGGTTTCCTCCCTGCCTGTTCATGCCACCCAACTTGCTGTTGGGAATGTGATGCAGTGTTTAGTCCTTGAAGGCTTTCCTCCTCTTCCCTAGGTCAGTGACGAGCTAGGGCTGACCTGAGACAGCCCCTGCCCCATTTCCCATCCTTCTGTTCCCTAAGGCTTGGATGGTTCTGCTATGTGCCCACAAAAAGACTTACTTCACCTTAAGACATGTAGGTCAGCAGCCTCACCATATGCAACCATATTTACTCATAATTCGTAGTTTTTCAGTCGGTCCCACATCCCCTTCTTCTCTAGGGCTTGCAGCAAGCATGCACATCCTTAGTACATACAGCAAAACCATCTCCCTTTTCCTCTGCTTCTTCTTCCAAGATAAGTTGCTCTCTGCTCTGACACCACCCCGTGCACAAGAATTATTTGGCCTCACCCAGCTGTGCTGTTAAAGAGCTTTCCTCTCTGTATCTGTATGAATGCTCCTTCAAAGTCTCTACAGAAGTGGGCTGACATTACTTCACCGGTTTTATGGGTGAATAACTAAGGCAGAGAGTGAAAAACTGGTTGGCCAAAGCCAAGAGCACAACTCCAGAGCCCTCATTTCCTTAGACTCGCTGTCCTCAGGTGGTTAATGCTGCCCCAGGAGTGTTGAACAAAGCCCCAACACATGGAATTTGGTTGTAACCTCCTTCTTCACTCCTTACCAGGCACGGAAACGTCACCCGATGGAAAAGTGCAGCACACATTCTCATGTCAGTTGCTGTGGTCTTTCTTCTGCAAAGCCAGGCAAACCAACAAATCACTGCCAAATATGTCTTCTTCCAGTGGCTGGTCACATTGACACGTGCAGAAGATATTAATTCCAAGCAGCTCATCATCCATTTGAGTCAGGAGAGATCAAAAATAGTGTTTGCTATGGGAGGTTCGTGGCTGTCACAGGCTTGTGCTTGATGAGTTAAGAATAGGTGCTTGCAGGCTGGAGACAGAGAAGGGAGAACAGCTGAAATCTGGGGGCTTTGTGCAGCTGCACATGAAATTCAGCCCAAGCTATCGCTGAAGCACACCGTACCAGGGGACGCCGACAGCTGGGATGTAGCACTAGGATCGTATATTACAGCTGGCAGCATTACAAACAACTAAAGGACAATTGTCCTGACATTTTTTTATGGTACATATAGTTCTTTTTAATAAGCGTTTCTTTCATAATTGCATCTGTTCCCCAAAGGATTTACTGCGGATTAGGAATCCCATGTGAACACAGGGAAGCAAACTGTGATTAATTATGCTCAACTTGCTCAAGGTGTGCTGTGCGTAGACACAGACAGACTAAACATGAAAAAAAAAAAGGAAAACAAAGTAACTGGGCTGGTTTTTTCCAGGACGATGTTCTGGGTAAGGAGAAATCCTCCAAAACTGCAGTCTTCCGAGGTAATTTGGATAACTGGGGTGACTTCCTACCCTACAGCATCCATATGCATTTGGCTCGACCAGCCAAGCTCAGCAGGACTGCTGCCTACTTAAATCCAAGCACAAGAGTACTGTGCCAGAGCTGGGTTTGGAATGGGTGGACATGGAAAGGGGAGACATGGGAAAGCCTAGGGACTGACTGCTGAGAGGTGACCTGCAAAGGTGGTCCTGCCACGTATCGGTGATTGTCACCAGTAGTCCCTGCAGGCCAGGTGTCCACTGCCTACGAGGATGGTGACATGTCCCTGTTCAGCAAGCCCCAAAAGGGAACCAGAGACAGGAGCCCGATGAGGGTCCCCCGAGCTCTGCTGCACCCCGTTCCCTATTTTGCAGGACTCATGGCCACAGAAGGAAGAGGCCACGCTTGGCCAAGCCCCCCCACCTCTCCCCAGCAGCCCCCGCAGACAGCAGCTGGCAGAACAGGCACAGTTCATTAGCAGCACAATCCCCACATGCACCTCTGCTAGCTAATCAATAAACCATTTTTCTTCTCAACCGAGAGCCATTTGTCACCGACATGATGAAAAATACCCTGCTCATCAGGAGACGGTGCCCCCAATCACCCATGAACAGTTGAAGCCGACCAAGATTTCTGAGGTCTCTAGCCCCGTCCATGGTGGCCTCCTCCTCCTCCTCCTGGGCAGCACCTCCTTCTCTCCTTCGCCTTCCCACGTTGCCAGAAATACATTCTGTGGAATATTTTATCAGGAAACAGGGGGGATCCCCTCCTCTCAAGGTCCCGTACCTTCAAGTTTAACTGGGAGGTGACCCCTCCACAGGCAGCTTGATCTCAGGAGCTATGAACGGTTGTGCAATCACCACCCCATTGGGAAGGAGCTGTGAACCGTTGTGCGATTCCCACCACGTCGAGGTCTGTTGTTGCTCAGAGATGCCTTCAGCCCACCCTGCAGAGTCCCCTTAGCTGGACTGGGACACCCCCCCATCAGCCCAGTCGAGCTCAGGGTGTCTGCATGCAGATGGAAACACCCTAATTACAACTTCATGGTCATCAGTTGAGGAGCACAGGCGGAAGATCTCTGCTCTTTGGGGAGAAGGGTGCTAGTCCTTGTGGCTTCCCGCTCTCGCAAAACTGGCGCAGCTCGTTCTGAAGCTGCTCCAATTGCCTTCTGAGCACTGACTCTATCTGCTTCTCAACCATCTGCTGAGGCTACTTTCCATGTTCCTGGGTATCATCTTTTCCAAGAGGGACACTCCATCCCGCATAGTGTGTGATAAAATGGCACGTGGGAATCAATGCAAGGGTTAAACACAGAGTTTGAAAACTATATTTGATCCACATAAGAATATTATTTTAGGTTGGGGAATTTCTTCCTCTAATAAATATATATGGGAAGAAATACTGCTACCAGTAGAATTACTCATAATGTTATAAATGAAAATGGATTTGGAGATGCTGGGTTCTTTTGCACAGCAAAAAGACTTTTAGACCATTAAGCTACAGACATTCATTACTCTCTTTCCATACGCATGGCACAAAACAAGGATTATTAGATCTGAATTCTCAAGAAGGCTACCCAGTTGTTTGTTCAAAAGTTATGAAGGACACAGCTTTAAATTAAATGAAAAGCAAGAGGATAATGAAAATATAGAGAGACTCTCACTCCCTGGCTTCTGCATTTCATGTGAGTTCAGCAGTGCTCAGCTGGGGCATACCCCCAGGAGAAGCTGAACTGCTCTGGAGAATCAGTGCTCACCACTGCTAAGGGCCCAGGGACAGCATCAGGAGGTCATGCAAGCAGAAAACCCAAAAATACAAGTGAGGAGCTGGTGGAAACAATTTTACACCCCTGGAAAGGGGCCCTGGTCTGTCCAGGGCTGCCCGGCACACTGTGAGCAGTGGAAGGATGAAGGACTGGATGCTGTTTTCAAGATGTGTCAGTTGGGCACTAAATTCCAGGAGAAAAAAAGAAATGAAAGAGCAAGGCAAACGTTTTAAATGAACCCAAGAGGCACATCCGAGTTACAGAGCAGGGAAGAGGACAGTCGTTCTGGAGACCATGTGCTGAAAACATTAAGCAGTAAAAATAACATAAAAACTCCCCAGTTTCCTTGTAGCGTCGAGTGTCAGCGAGCAGGGAGGAGCTGGCTGCCGGATATGTGCGCGGGTGCCGCTGAGCCAAAACGTTCTGTACCGTGCTCTGATACAGTCATATTCACAGGGGGAAGAGTTGGCATTTGCTGCTGGCAGTTGTAGTTAAAAAGTGGGATGGGGGTGTGAGAGGGACCGAGGCAGAGGTGCCACCCATGGTTTGAAGCTGGAGGGGTGGCTGGGGGCAGCTCCCAGCGGAGGTGAGATGCGGTGCCTTCCCAAAACCCTCTCTGTGCCGAGGCCAGCCAGCTTTCTTGCAAGATTTGGCGACAACGGGCATCGGCGAGGCAGGAGGGGGGCGAGCCTCTGCCT